>NW_019418003.1:25969-54510 GCF_000390285.2 Anoplophora glabripennis
ATCAGTATCAGTATCAGTATCAGTATCAGTATCAGTATCAGTATCAGTATCAGTATCAGTATCAGTATCAGTATCAGTATCAGTATCAGTATCAGTATCAGTATCAGTATCAGTATCAGTATCAGTATCAGTATCAGTATCAGTATCAGTATCAGTATCAGTATCAGTATCAGTATCAGTATCAGTATCAGTATCAGTATCAGTATCAGTATCAGTATCAGTATCAGTATCAGTATCAGTATCAGTATCAGTATCAGTATCAGTATCAGTATCAGTATCAGTATCAGTATCAGTATCAGTATCAGTATCAGTATCAGTATCAGTATCAGTATCAGTATCAGTATCAGTATCAGTATCAGTATCAGTATCAGTATCAGTATCAGTATCAGTATCAGTATCAGTATCAGTATCAGTATCAGTATCAGTATCAGTATCAGTATCAGTATCAGTATCAGTATCAGTATCAGTATCAGTATCAGTATCAGTATCAGTATCAGTATCAGTATCAGTATCAGTATCAGTATCAGTATCAGTATCAGTATCAGTATCAGTATCAGTATCAGTATCAGTATCAGTATCAGTATCAGTATCAGTATCAGTATCAGTATCAGTATCAGTATCAGTATCAGTATCAGTATCAGTATCAGTATCAGTATCAGTATCAGTATCAGTATCAGTATCAGTATCAGTATCAGTATCAGTATCAGTATCAGTATCAGTATCAGTATCAGTATCAGTATCAGTATCAGTATCAGTATCAGTATCAGTATCAGTATCAGTATCAGTATCAGTATCAGTATCAGTATCAGTATCAGTATCAGTATCAGTATCAGTATCAGTATCAGTATCAGTATCAGTATCAGTATCAGTATCAGTATCAGTATCAGTATCAGTATCAGTATCAGTATCAGTATCAGTATCAGTATCAGTATCAGTATCAGTATCAGTATCAGTATCAGTATCAGTATCAGTATCAGTATCAGTATCAGTATCAGTATCAGTATCAGTATCAGTATCAGTATCAGTATCAGTATCAGTATCAGTATCAGTATCAGTATCAGTATCAGTATCAGTATCAGTATCAGTATCAGTATCAGTATCAGTATCAGTATCAGTATCAGTATCAGTATCAGTATCAGTATCAGTATCAGTATCAGTATCAGTATCAGTATCAGTATCAGTATCAGTATCAGTATCAGTATCAGTATCAGTATCAGTATCAGTATCAGTATCAGTATCAGTATCAGTATCAGTATCAGTATCAGTATCAGTATCAGTATCAGTATCAGTATCAGTATCAGTATCAGTATCAGTATCAGTATCAGTATCAGTATCAGTATCAGTATCAGTATCAGTATCAGTATCAGTATCAGTATCAGTATCAGTATCAGTATCAGTATCAGTATCAGTATCAGTATCAGTATCAGTATCAGTATCAGTATCAGTATCAGTATCAGTATCAGTATCAGTATCAGTATCAGTATCAGTATCAGTATCAGTATCAGTATCAGTATCAGTATCAGTATCAGTATCAGTATCAGTATCAGTATCAGTATCAGTATCAGTATCAGTATCAGTATCAGTATCAGTATCAGTATCAGTATCAGTATCAGTATCAGTATCAGTATCAGTATCAGTATCAGTATCAGTATCAGTATCAGTATCAGTATCAGTATCAGTATCAGTATCAGTATCAGTATCAGTATCAGTATCAGTATCAGTATCAGTATCAGTATCAGTATCAGTATCAGTATCAGTATCAGTATCAGTATCAGTATCAGTATCAGTATCAGTATCAGTATCAGTATCAGTATCAGTATCAGTATCAGTATCAGTATCAGTATCAGTATCAGTATCAGTATCAGTATCAGTATCAGTATCAGTATCAGTATCAGTATCAGTATCAGTATCAGTATCAGTATCAGTATCAGTATCAGTATCAGTATCAGTATCAGTATCAGTATCAGTATCAGTATCAGTATCAGTATCAGTATCAGTATCAGTATCAGTATCAGTATCAGTATCAGTATCAGTATCAGTATCAGTATCAGTATCAGTATCAGTATCAGTATCAGTATCAGTATCAGTATCAGTATCAGTATCAGTATCAGTATCAGTATCAGTATCAGTATCAGTATCAGTATCAGTATCAGTATCAGTATCAGTATCAGTATCAGTATCAGTATCAGTATCAGTATCAGTATCAGTATCAGTATCAGTATCAGTATCAGTATCAGTATCAGTATCAGTATCAGTATCAGTATCAGTATCAGTATCAGTATCAGTATCAGTATCAGTATCAGTATCAGTATCAGTATCAGTATCAGTATCAGTATCAGTATCAGTATCAGTATCAGTATCAGTATCAGTATCAGTATCAGTATCAGTATCAGTATCAGTATCAGTATCAGTATCAGTATCAGTATCAGTATCAGTATCAGTATCAGTATCAGTATCAGTATCAGTATCAGTATCAGTATCAGTATCAGTATCAGTATCAGTATCAGTATCAGTATCAGTATCAGTATCAGTATCAGTATCAGTATCAGTATCAGTATCAGTATCAGTATCAGTATCAGTATCAGTATCAGTATCAGTATCAGTATCAGTATCAGTATCAGTATCAGTATCAGTATCAGTATCAGTATCAGTATCAGTATCAGTATCAGTATCAGTATCAGTATCAGTATCAGTATCAGTATCAGTATCAGTATCAGTATCAGTATCAGTATCAGTATCAGTATCAGTATCAGTATCAGTATCAGTATCAGTATCAGTATCAGTATCAGTATCAGTATCAGTATCAGTATCAGTATCAGTATCAGTATNATGTGTAAAAAAATCAGCGCCAATTAAAATGCCTAACTTTAACCCCAGCACTCACGTAAAAAAATAACGACATTTCGCGCTGAAATTTAGTAACAAATTGTCTCATACTAATACTATCAGACCGATTTGGATTGGGTTTTGGAATTTCGTTTTATAATCGTTTAAAGTACTTACATCTACATTTATAGTAGAATTGGACAATTTCTTGCCTGTCAGTTTGACGCTTCCAAATTACCTCGATTTTCATCACTTTCTTACGTTGTTTTGGCTATTTAGCAACAAAAATATGATATGCGCAGGTATCAAAATAATTCTATCTTATAGCAAATTTCATAACAAACAATTTCATCAGTAATAGTTTTTTCTGTAAACTGCATATTTAAGAAGTTATGTTGGAAAATGTTAGAAAAAACATTTCATTTTTGAGTGTTTTTCCAGTTTTTAATTTTTTCTGCAAATAGCACAACTTTTTTTCTTGGCGCAATATATATTTGTATATATTATTTTCGACCGATTTTTACTAATATCTA
Organism: Anoplophora glabripennis; assembly: GCF_000390285.2. Taxonomy (NCBI): domain Eukaryota; kingdom Metazoa; phylum Arthropoda; class Insecta; order Coleoptera; family Cerambycidae; genus Anoplophora; species Anoplophora glabripennis. The sequence goes on from NW_019418003.1 coordinate 29,329, forward strand.
AGTTACGTCAAGCAACAACCATATCTCGAAGGTTTTGAGCTTAATTCTCTTGGACTATAATGCTTATCTACTATTTGTGTAGATTCTGATGGTTTTACCCGCAATGTGCTTACGGGCAATTTCTTTAGCGGCTATGGTTATACCTGCTAATTTCGTTTGTACTACGATAGCATGCCTATCCATTGCCCATCCGTCTTCTGTGAAGATGTTGATTACATCTTCGCGGCCGGTCTCCTCCTGTCTTCTAATGAGTACGGTGTAGGGTCTATCGAACGCAAACCGAGGAGAAATACTGTCAGTGTCTGCCTGCAGAAGGGGCATCTTCCTGACGACCTCATTCCATGGGCGACTCCTATGGAATAGGGTCCACATCCTATATCCGGTTTAAAAACCAACGTTCTTGAGGCGAAGCCTGGTTGTCCAGGCCTCTTCTCTTAGCATTTTCAATTGGGTGGTTATTTCCTAAAGGTTTATAGTATAAAAGTAATAAGCAAAAAAAACCGCAAAAAATTGTTTGGTTTTTTTTCATTTTTTTCAAAGTTGCGTCACGAAATTTTGTTAGTAAATATCAGAATCGGATTCAGCACCTCAAAAAAAAATGTGGAGTGGAAGAAATAAAAACTACCCCACAACTTTCCAGATAAAAACACAATTTGACTGAACTACACGTTTTCTGTGCGTATTCAGTATATGTTATATAAGTTTTGTTTAATTTATCATAAAACTCATCCTTCGTAGGCATCTCGTTTTTATCAATTTATTAAGTTGAACTGTTCCTTATCCGGAATTCCTCGAATTGACTATCATTTTAAATTGCAGCTAAGTTTTCCAAAGAAGTTGATAAAAAACTTGAAACTATCGATAAATCTCATTTTTAAATAAGCTTTCTTCGTTTTGCCATCGTTTCCAACATAATCGCATAAAAATGTTTTGCAAATGAAATATATTCCTTTCTTTGAGCTATGACATCTATTTTATCTTTATTCAGATACAATTCGCGTACGAAGAGGTACACATCGCATCCGGACATATTGTGTAATATAATGGGAATAACGTGCGGTAATTTCTAATTTAAATTGCAAATCAAACACAGCGCCCCCACATATTTTCTTTCCCGTTAGGTGACAATGGTCCTTTACCTTGGGTTGCCACATTTCGAATGGAGCAAACTGTTTTGACCTGTATGTAGGTAAAACAAAAGTGTCGATAGTGAATTATCGAAACAGCACTTTATCAAATATGCAAACGAAAATGGATCGTGAATGAAAGTTTTGCAGACATTTTCGGGGTCGCATGTCAATAGGTTTTGAAATAGACTCAAAGTCGGTTATACATCACGAAAGGCACTTTCATCTATTTTTCAAAATTTTCAAATTTCAACACATTTTCCAGGACGCTTTTGCCAAATTTATCTACACGTAATTCCAAACTAGGTGTAGTGGTGTAAATATGATTACAGTCGTGTCTCTGGTGTTGCAATAACAGACTCTCCTTACCAAAAGGCATTAAAAATATTTTTTATGTTCACTATTGGAAATCTGACTAGAAACCAATCTCGACAAATTTTTAATCCATGAATGATGACTTTTCGAACATGATACGGTACAGTGATGATTTTGGTCACATTCTTTAGTGCTAAGTAACAAATTTACATGATATCTTAATTTATTTGGTGAATACCGCAAAGATCTCAATATTTCATAGTTATAGCTTATTCTTTTCGAATGTACTATCTAAACCGTATACGTAGATAAGTCGTTCATTGATTCAAATTTTGATGACTTTCAATTTAATTGAAAAGTCCATACCTACCTTTATAACCAATAAAAAATGTGGATATGAGGACATCTCATGGACTGGTGAATATAATGTCGAAGTTATTGCCTATGCAAAATAGCACTCGTCTTGATTATTATGTATTTATTACTGCTTTCTTGTCCTCCACAAACATTAGTAACTTAATTATTAAAGAGGATTCACACAGAAAACTGTTTTTATTTATGTTCACCTCCACCTCCAAACAATAATTTTTGTATAAGTAAACGACCTCCATTTCTCTTTTTGCAATCATTACTTACCAGAATCTTCCTCCTCAAATTCCGTTGTTTGAGATGTCATCGTATCAACAAATTTTTGGAAAATGTCCAGGCTAGTCCAGAATCCTATTGTTATTATTAAAGAATTTTACGTAGGATGTATCACGAATTTGTAATATACATATAATTTGCAAACGCTTCCATGTTCACTTTTATGGATTTATGAACATTTTTGATATTTTCCAACAAACTTATTTTAATTTTTACTTGAGTGAAAAACTCATTAATGTATGTTTTATTTCACTTTGCACCCTGTAGCTTATTATTCTACACTTAAACGCAGTATTAATAATTTGAACACCATCAGATTTAGAAGTACAACACATTGTTATATGTTCCAATGTTCTTCGATGCGCGTGTATTTGACTCCTGGGTATCTCCTTATTACAACATTTAATTGTTTGAATATTAGCTAATTGATCGCCATGATATACTTTTTTGCCATAGGTTCACTGAGAGTATAAGACTCTCTTTTATAGTGACGCAAGTTATCACTACGCCTAAATGTTTTACCACAGGCACTGCACAAATTAATATTTTCATTTTTTAATATATATTACTCTGGTCCAGAATGTTATTCACAAATGAATTTCCTACTTATTCCTTTCCTTATATCCTTCATACATGAGTTCCAGCATGCACTCTTCGTTCCAATACCACACTAATATCAAAGCCACGTATCCTTAGATGTCACTCAAGGTGACACTCTCATGCAATATTTATCTGTAACATTTCATGGAGATGGAGCAAATTAAAAATAACTCATTGTTTTAGTCCTATCTCCATCATTTTCTCAAAGAAATTGATCAAATTTAAAGTTTCACTTAAATAATTAGCACATAACGAAGCACCACATGGATACTTTTCATAATCATCCTCCAACTGTTGCCTTTTCTTCAAAAAAGCAGTCATTTATGATGACAATCATAGACCAGAGCGGCTAGAGAATCTAGTTCGTTCATCAATCTCTTTACTCCTGACTGGAGCACAGCATCGGTCCAATTTTGACTTGCTAGTACATTACCTATTGGAATTATAAAACATTAAAAAAGAACCAACTTTATACTCAACTCAACTAACTCAATAGTGTAAATTATTTATACTGACTACAAAATACTCTATAAAACATTACTAGATATTTTCAAAATAATTAAATAAAAAAAATAAATAAATAGCAATTCCAAATTTACTTTACCATCTTTAAAGGCAGGGTCACTTTCACCTAAATAAGTTATCTTATATTGTTTCTAAGAATCTATTTTATTCAAAATATCCTCTGTTATGTGTTCTGTAACCCTCTTTGGTAAAAAACACTTAAAATTTAAATTAAACTTTTCATCAAACAAAATAGCTAAAATGGGCTTTCCAGAACGTGTATTGACAAAAGGCAGTTTTTTATCCGACCAATTTCCAACAAGGAAACTGACCGCATAATATCTTTAAATTCACCGTTAGTATTACTATTTATTTTATTTAAGTTACTTGATAATGCCATTTTCTATTATAATTTTTAACGCAAAACAACACAAAATTTACACTATTCTAGAAGCTCACTGCAGGGTTGGTAGAGAAGGAAATGTAATTATTCACTTTAATCTCCTCTTGTTATATAGAAAATCACTTCCACTGCAATTCAAATGTACCACTTCAAAATGTCGCTGGGTACACAACATTAAAACCACTCTTAGAGGTCACTCAAAGTGACACTATCATTCAATACTTATCTGTAACATTTCATTTCGTCTTTTCCAAAAATCATTATAAATTTATTTGTTTAGAAGTCGCTCAAGGTCACACTTTCATGCAACATTTATCTATAGCATTTAGCTAGACATAATTATGTTAAATGAAGGTCAGTTCATCATGTATCATCCTTCCTCATTTATACACCAGACAAATTTCATTTCAAGGTTAACTGTAATATTTTACTAATCATTGGCCACATGAAGGTCACCTCCTCATGTAACATTTTTCCTTTTTCACATATCAGACAATTGTCATTTCAAGGTTACTGCAGATGTCAAATGAAAGTTACCACCCTATGCCACCTTCTTCGGCTTTCAGCCACCATTCAAGGCCATTTCAAGGTCGAAAGTAGAGGGGGGGGACTCAGGATCGGTAAAATATCCAACTCATTACCATTATCATAGTCATTGCTATTACTATTACTATTACTATTACCATTACCATTACCATCACCAACAACCACCACCACCACCACCGCCAGTTTAAGCTCTTCTTTGATAGTTTCTTTTTTCTGTAAACAGTGATATGTTTCTATCTCGACGATGTGACAACTAGTTTAGAAATTCTGTGGTCTGCACTTAAAATGTCACAAGTCAATTTCTAGATTTTTGTACTAAATTGTTAAAAAAGATGAACTTATGCTTATGTTTAGTTTAGGTAAAAAGGCAGTTAAGTTGTTATGAAAATGTAAAAATTGTACATAACTTTTTTGAATTTATAATTACTAGGTGTAGGTATATTTATGGCATTTTAAGCGACTAACATTTTGTAGGTGTCACTTTCTTCATTAGATAAGTAGAATTTATACACTTTTAAGGGAACTAGATCGCTGTCCTCCGTTTTACATATTCTATCTCGATTGTTGCAGTATCTTTGAGTTTCAGTGTGAGATAGTTTAGCAATACAATATTGTTTAAAATTACAGTAAATATTCATAAAATGCCACAAACTAGAGGAGCCAAGACCCAAAGAATATTAACGGCTTGTAGAAGAGTATTTCCAGAAGGTGAGTTTATTAATGAATTATATTTTTCAATGCATTTTAAAAATTACGTTTTGCATTAAAAGCGATAAATAAAATTATCATTGCGTTTATATTCACTTGCAGAAAATGTGGGAAGTATTAGAAATTCTCAAGTAGATGACTTTAATCAAGTTTATAATAAGAAATTAGAAGAATGTCTACATTTTTCAGGTAAGCTTATAGCGGATTTACCGTTCAGTTTTGAGTTCCTGAACTAATCATTTTAAATTAAATTATATTTATTTCATCTTGTAGATAGTATAGAAAAAAAGGCTTGACAAGGATATACAAGAGTTCTATAGAAATCTTAGAACTGGAAAACTGTAACAAAAGTTACAGACTCAGGTATCGATCGACATTTAACAAATAGCAATGAAGGCAAGTAGTATCTTTCATATCAAAAATAGAATAAATTTGTTGTTAAATGTTTTTCATAATAAATGTTCAATGAAACTACGGTTTTTTTATTAATATACATATTACTATTTTAGAACTAATTTGTCAAAATTTAAATGATTATGTTCACTTAAAGCTATTTCTTCAAGCTCTACCCGACGTGACCGACAAACACAAAAGACCTAGACACCAACTTTTTGACCCTGGGTGACCACCCCAACGACTCCCCCCCTGCCCGCTAATCTTTTCTGTTTCAGAGACAGCCAGGATCAAGAAACGAAGACAACGACACACACACACACACATACACCCCCCATACCCTCCTTTCCATTCCCCTCCCCCGCTGGGCTAAGGGCCACCTTAGCAAAGCGCGTCCCAGGCTGCATAGCCGCACTACCCTACCCAACCATACCACACATAAACATGACACTACCCCCGGGGTTTACACAGACGAGCCGGCGAAGCAAGAAGAGCGCCAGAAGAAAGGGCCCTAGCCGGCGGGGCCCAGCCAGGACAAAAGGAGGTCCCACAAAGCGCCTACACCGGCCGCATTTGCGGTCGGGGTAGACGACGGATGGGGCCCACCTACGAAGGCTGTCCAGGCCTACACGAGATGAGGCAGGATAAAGAGGGATAATCCCCCTCGATCCCAAATCATTGAGGCCAATTTCTAGCCATGGAATAATGGCGGCGGCTTCAAGCTCAATACTCTGTATGTTAATTTATTAAGTAAATTTGTGCCCTTAACTTAAGTATACATATATATTTTTAAGCATTTGCTTGCAGAGTATTTTGTCAACACACATATGTACATGTTCTTTTAATAGTTTTGTATAATGAATCAATTAAAAAGTTACAACTTTTTTTTACAAAACATGGAAAATATTGCCATTATTTAGTTTTTCTTCAACAGAAAAATTGTGTATTATATTTTACTATAAAAAATGTGTATTTTTAGCACATAGGTGATTTCACAGAATGTTTTGAAATTTCAAAGTAAAGCCAAATATTTCAAAATTACACTTAAGACGTTTTCTGCGCTGACCACAGATTTTTCAGCCATTGAACTGCAAAACACTAAACAAAACTGGCGCTATAAGTATAAGATCCACTAAAGAGTTGATATCGTCAATTAATTTTGTACTGAAATGTTCTCAATGAAAATCCGTTGTATGAATCCATGAATGCTGGTAAGTGTGAACCGGTAAATTATTAGTTTACAATCGTTTATTTTACTTCGGCTATTATCAGGAAAAGTATAAACTTCAAAATATAAGTGAAATCACCAGTAAAACAAAGTTTGTTCATATATGTAGGTATAGCAAACAATGTTGAACAAATTTATTTAAATATTGAAATTAATAAATATACTCTAGTTATACTTACAATAACAATCATAAAAATAATTGACAGCATAAAACTGTTAATAAGAGACATTATAAAAATTATTTACATCGAAACGTTCATATAGAGGGGTTTGTGTTTTAATTCTCACTCATGTAACGGCAAAGCGACAGTGTACAAATTCTTTCTCTCATACCAGCTTAGCTGCTGTAAAATAATTTAATTTAATTTATCCTAGACCACAGCAATAAATATTTCTTGAACTATATGTATATAAAAAAACGTATTAATAGGATATCTAATTATATACCTGACTGAAAATTCTTTATATTAACAATGAAATAGAGTTGAGTTGCCGTTTTATGATTTTGTAATTAACCTGTCCCAATATTTTCACCATTCTTTCTACAACGTAAATAAAATTATATTGTCTTTAAATAAACTAAGTGTCATTACCTAGCCAGTATTAGATAAGTGGGTATTTTGGGTAGAGGTAGAAAATGTCACTTTCTCTTGAACAAAAGGTTGGTAGTTTATTAAGTTATTGGTCTCTGAAAATAAGATTTAGATAATCTGCCACAGATCGAGAAGATAATTATAATAATCATTCGTAATCTTAATGACGCCTGAAAGAAAACAGGGTTGCTGCAATTTGAAAGAATTTTGTTTTTTTTTTTCTGTAATGCTGCGAAAAAGAGTATTGCCTATTATCAGCAATTTCTATTGGATATTCATCTTTCCTATTAGCTCTCTTTTTATGTCTGCATTTTCTCCCGGCACGTAACTAAGACAGGATCTGGATAGCCTATGATCCAGCTAAAAATATGTTTTCCCACCCTATGACTCATCTAAATAAAGAAAAGAACTTCTCAAAATAGGGCAACTTAATGTGTAAATATTTAGTCGTTCTTGGAAGATAGTTTGGAAAAGCGATGTGAAGTATAATAGAGTAATTTATGTGCTTTAATTTTTTTTTGAAAGGTTAGTTTTATATAACGTAGTAAACTGTGCTTTTATCATTTCTTTATTTGAAGTAAATTTCACGGAACATAGCAATGACCCTTCTAGAAAATATATGGTCCGCTCAATTTCAAAGGTCTGTTTACTTATCTCTTATTCTGTCAGCAGGATGAGATCTTGCGACCCATTAAAATTTCTACATGATTGTAATGTGTGTAATTAGTTATAAAATGATTAATCTTCTTTTCTGACCATTTTAGTACATAATAAGTTTTGGAATAGTGCTTATCTCCCCAATCAGATCTATTGCACTACGTTTTACGTCTTCTTTTCTCAGACATTTTGTATATGTTCAAATCAGTTGCTTTTCTAATTTTCTTTAAAATAATTATAATAAGTTCCTAAGTAGTCTATAATTAACATATTTATTATTATTAGAATCCATAATATGTTTAGCAATTTTTGCTAAGGCATATTTGGTATGACTTGCGGCCTTAACATTTTTATAATATCTTATATCATTTTAGTCAAGTAATTAACTTTTGTGCTCTTTCCACACATTAATTTATTAAATCTATGAACAGTATTTTTAGTCGTTCATTATGTTCTTCAGTTATTTCCCCATAAATTAAAAACACCATCTGCTTATGCCAAAACTACGATTTCATCTGTAACTTTATTAATTTACTATTAGAATACTTCAGAAGCACTTGAAGCCTTTAAGGTAACCTTTGATAACTATATCTTCCAAACGAGGTAAAATCAATACCCACATATATTTGCATTTTCTTCATCAGGTTGTATTTGAAAGTACACAGAAATCGCATAACTGTAAAATATCCTTAATTTCGGTAAAGGAGTCTCTAATGTAGAATAATACACACCTTTTTCTTTGGATGTACTACTCCCATTTAATGACATTGGTATTTTTCTGCATCCAACTGATGGTGCTTTTTTGTTGTTCTTTGATTCATATTAAACGGTTCATTTGCCTTCAAATGTAATATAATTGATATTAGATGCCCACTTTTTGGAAGATTATCCTGAACGTGCTTATTTAACTGCTTGAGAAGGTTTTTGGGCATTATATATTAAAGTGCCTCTGTATCTAATTTAAAAATAATTTCCGACCGCCATTTCTTTTAAATTTCGACCCCTTATTTCTAATCATTTATTGAATCTACAGATATACCATACTTCTTACTTTCATTTTACATTTTATATTGATACTACACTACTTTTTCTTCTTCATCGTCACTTTCACCATTATCTTCATCTAATATTCCCTGTTTATACCAGCATACTGACTACATTTTACACACATTTGGCTGTATATTTGCTATACTCATTTTCATACATTCATTACATATTTTTCTCCTTTGCTTCTCTCTGCTGTTATTATTCTAAAATTCATCTAATTCATTTTAACTGTAACTTTTTTTAAATTCTTTGTCTAATATTACTTTAAATGCAAATATGATAAACAAACCTAAAGCTTCTTGTCACTCTAATTATTTTTTTATTGACGTTTGGTTTTATACTACGATTTTTGTTTAAGGGGATAAATAGAGGGTTTTTAAAGTCTATTCCGCAGATCAATCCGAATATTCAGTTTTAACAATATGTACTAAAAATGTTATTATTGCTTATTTGACCATGAATAGCATAAATCATGTGGTTTAATGTCAAATCATATGTTGACGAAATTGAGTACAATAAATTTATTTATTTAATATCAACAATATTTTTTATATTTTGTACTTGCTTGAAAGGAAATAGCTCATTTTCTTTTAATATTTCATATTAACAATATATTTACCTTTAGTCATATCATATCTAGCATATGAGTTGTAATGAATCTCTACAGTTTCATATATGTAATATTGTATTACAAAAGTAATGAAAAACAAGTAATATATCTTCAACCAATGCCATTGCCACCATATTCAATAAAAGTGTAAAGACAGGATATCCCACGTTTAAAATGACATACTTTAATGGAAACTACAGGATACTAACTTGGGAGTTTTTTAGTAATACGTCACTCTTTTGATAGGGTTAAAGGAGTGCTCTTACAAAATTTTATACAAGTGTCTGGAGCAACTCCAAAGTTATAGTTAAAGTCGATGGAACATGTGTTTCAGAACTGAATAGCGCTAAAGAGAGTGATTGGAAGTCACTTCAATTTTAGTTAATTTTAGGTTAATTCGCAAGGAAACTTTTGTAGTGGCTATTTTTAACGTACTTTTTTCTGAGGGTGATGTAGACAGTAAAACTAAAATATATTTCTTTCAATTGTTTTTATACAGGGTGCCACCTAACAAATGTGGCATACTTCAAGGTTATAATCCCAAATGTAGTCGATTTAATCAAACTTGCTTAAACGAAAAATATCGCAAAAATAGTTACACGGTGTTAAAGTTTCATTTTTTATTTCTTGTTTTCTCCTTAATTCAAAACCCAATTAACCGATTTGAGCAAAAATTGCCGTTGCTTAGTTTCTCTTCATGAAGTATACAGTGATTATATTAAATCATACAGGGTGTTCATTTTACTACAACCCTTTGTGAATATTCTTCTGTAACTTTTTTGTACGTTTACATTTTTATACGTAACTATCAGAAATTGATACCTACAGAATTTTATTCTTGTCAAAAAATGTATACCTAGAAAAAGTCGAAATTGTGCTCGATATATTACAGAAAATATTTATTAACACACCCCATATTTTTTGGAAATAACTACGTATCCATAATAAACATAATAAATAACATAATTAACAACATAATAAAGGTGGCAGTAATAAAAAGTCTACTAATTTATAATAAATATTTTATGGGGGACACCCCCATTCTCTTCGACACATTTCTTTAAACGTTTTATGCAACTATTGAGAATAGGAAACGAATTATACGTTTGTCTAACTTATTGTACGGTGTATTTTATTCTATCCCAAAGTTCTTCTCCCGTATTAGGTGTTACAGAGTTGTAAACAATTTCTATCAAATGACCCCAAATGTCTAACTGATTAAAATCCGGATAGTGAGAAGGTCAAGGAAAGTCACTACCTCGACGAATTCAACGGTTTGGAAATGCTTGTTTTAAATGATCTCTCAAAAAATGACTAATAAACAGATGCATCATCGTGCATGAACCACACTGTCGTCTTTGTATTTGTCGTCTAGTATTAAGGAGTAGGTACTTCATCGAGAGCTCCAGGAAGTTCTTGCCGAAGGAATTCCAAATAATTCTGGCCATTCAACCTTGCAGGTAGAGCGATGGGCCCCAAAATAAAATTTTCTAGAATCCCGCAGACATTAACTGAAAATTTGTGTTGAACGTGATACTCTTTTATTGCGTGTGGATTTTCTTCGCTCCACACGTGAGAGTTTTTCCAATTAAAAATACCTCTACGGGTAAAAACAGCTTCATCTGTAAAGGCAATTCTCCCGAGAAAAGTGTAATTCCTCATATATAACTGGAGAAATCGTTCGCAAAATGTTAATCTCGGCGGACAGTCTGGTTCAAGCAAATTTTGTGCATGGTCAAAATGGAAACGTTGTAACTGCTGCATGTGGAGTAAAATTGAAACGATTTTGCGGACAACTCCTGTGACTGCTGATAAACGAAGTTTTGTACCTGCCCTTACATTTCGTGAATTAGACCTAAAGTTTCCAGTTTTTCCTAATCTGGTGAATAAAGAAGAAAATAATGTAAGTTTGAGGCTATCTGTGATTCGGATAAAGTTTTTCATTTGTTCTCTTAGTTGCGCGTACACTAAAATGTTCCTATACATATACCACTATCACGTGCCTCATTTCATAATTGTTGTTCAACTGTTAGGTATTTAGAAATAATACGTAGAACTATTAATTGTTTATTAAGTTTGAATAAGTAATACACTTGGATTATTTAATCAGCGTTGACGTTACCCGTCAATGTATGAATGAACGAAGTATGTATGCGCTGCCAGCCTACTGCTCCTGGGTTTCGGACACAGTGGGTGAGTTAGGAAGTTCCCAACAATACTTTTTCAAAATATAAACTTGACGGTGTCATATCGAAATTGTCATGTTGTTATGGATGCATAGTTATTTCCAAAAAATTTGGAGTATGTGTTAATAAATAAATATTTTCTGTAATATCTTCATAACAGAGCATAATTTCAACTTTTGATAGGTATAAATTTTTTTGTAGAATAAAACCGATTTCTGATAGTTGCGTGTAAAAATTTGAACGTGTAAACCAATATAGGTTTTATTTAACGAATATGATGGTACAGTGGGTACATACAAATTTATACTCAAATAACTCAACACAAGCACAGTGACAGTTGGTTAGCCGTCAACGTGAACTAATAATATATAGGGATAAAACAAAATACGAGAATAGTAAATAGTACTCTCTCTACACACGTACAAAAAAGTTACAGAAGAATATTTACAAAGAGTTGTAGTAAAATGAATGTATGTAACAGGAAAGTTTTGCTCAAATTGATTAACTGGGTTCTGAGTTAAGGAGAAAACAAGAAATAAAAATGAAACTTTAACATCCTGTATATTTTTTGCGACATATTTCGTTTAAGCAAGTTTGGTTAAAACGACACCATTAGGGTTCAGATTATACCCTTGAAGTATGTAACATTGGTTAGGTGACACCCTGTATTAATTATACTAGTTGAGGCATGTTGCCATATCAGCAGTCAGATTTCTGGCATCGAAGAACATTTGACTACATTTGAGACTTAAAAAAGTTTAAATTTGTTTGAACTAGCTGTTTGAGATTTGAATTAATCATACCCTTACAACAGAGTAAAAATTCAAGAGCTAATAATAGAACATATATTTAAAAAAAAAACTTAATTATTTGTGTCAGCTCTGTCAATGTCTGGGAAACAGGAAGCCTTTTAGTTATTTACAGATAATAATCCAAATATTCGTGTAGAGTTTTCTTCAAATGCCATGAACCAATTAGATGTTATTATGCTTCTCAAAAAACGCATTTTTTCATTCTATATTTTGTTGCTAAGTTGTACCACTGATTATTTAAGTTTGTACAAAATTGAAACAGGAACATGTTAGAAAAATTCGTTGAAAATTCATTTTTTCACAAAGGCAGTACGCAAATAATATTTGTTCGTGAATTCCTATAATGTTTATGAGCTGTTTTTCCAAAAGAAAATTCCTTGAAATCTGTTTTTCCTCAATTACATTTACTGTTTACTTTCGTGATTTTATTAATGTAAAGAATATAAAATAATTGCTAGTAGATTTTTAATCACTATCTTTTCAATAAATGTATTTTTTATATTGACAGTTATATATTATATTTAGGTAGAGACTTGTTTACGCGGGAGCTGAGAATAGTGTAGGCCTGTCTAAAATAAATGGTCCTTTCGAAAAAAATATATTAATTTATGTTCCTGTATTAGAAAAGCTTTGTGGGTGGTTTCACAGGCTTACTGTCTTAGAAACTTGAGTAGACAAAATGTATTCACTATTTTAAATTGTATTCCACTTTTTGTACTCATATGCACTATGTTGTTTTATTTTATTTTACAGTGTTCTAAAATATGAATGAAACAGTTCAGAAAGTGATTTCTAGAATAAAGGTTATCCTCAATGGCTTAGTTCCTGAGATATAGGGTGTTACAAATTTTAAAAAATATCACATTTGCATCTCAAAAAATATTCGACGTAGAGTAATGAAATTTAGGCTGCCAACTTAATTAAGTGAAGGTAACAATTCATTGAGTTGGGAGACACCTTTTTTTTGCATCACATTAATTGTCGAATTTCTGAAATACTCAGTGGCCTCGAAAATTTGGGGTTTCATATATCTTTCAATTTCTCAGCTAATAATTGATGTATTCTATTCAATATTTTTTTGCCTTTACTTAGCCAGGCCGAGTTTCATTATGAAAAATATTTCGAGGTATTGGTGTGGCTGTGTTGTAGTTTAAATAAATTCGCAGTTTATCTATCGTATAGATAGAGCGAGTCCTCGGCCTCACTGCGGTTAAGCCTATCTAAGGTAGTAATATGATTAAAAGTAAAGCAAGCGTAGAAAAACGCATGTTCTCAGATTTACTACTGTCAAATAAGATAGAAAAATTCGTACCTCTTGTCAAACCAATACTCAGGTATTACAGTGTTAATAAATTAGTGTTCAGTTCAATAACGGTGTTATTATTCCCGGGGAATCCGTCTCCAAAATACAGTCCACTAGAAGTAGCCTTTGCATAGCCCACACCCACATTATCTGCACAGGCTGTAATATTTTTCAAAAATTTTAAAACCTATATTTTTAAAATTAAGATCGGATAGCAATTAAGGACCACCACTATACAGGGTGATTCAGTTATAATGTCTTAAATTTTAAGGGAAGATAAGCAAAAAATGAGTAGAATACGAATATGCGATTAATACAATTTTAAAATGCATATTTACGCTGAAAAAATATTTTCTAATCATTATTTAAACCCTTTTTGAGACAGCTCCTGACCGCTGACCTGCAAAGGATTATCGAGAATGAATCTTGACCTACCGTATTCGGTCATTAACCTAGCTTTTACTGCGTTTATAATTTGTAGTGAACGACAAAACCAAACGTTTTTACCTAGACACATGAATAAATAAGATATTTTGTGACATTTTAAATATTAATAAATATTATTTATTTGTTAATAAAAACAAATGTATAGCAATAATTGTTTTGGGATGTAATATTGTTAACGTTTTCACTATGTTTTATAATTGAGTTTTTAGTATTATGTTCAATAATTATTCAGTTTGTAGTACGTACTGACTTGTTGCTTTTCAAAGAGTAGTATGGTAACAACCTATTTAAATTGCTAGTACTACTAAAAAAACTCTCATCCGTCCATGGCACTTTGTTAATAAAGTTAGGATCCGATGCACTTTGATTTTGAAGCCAATTGCAAAATTCAAGTTTGGCTTCAACCTATCGAACGTTTTGTAGTCCGATGGTCGGCCCGTTCCCTGTTACGAAGTAGGGCGCCGAGTTAGTGGAAGTGTGCTTATTTTCTAAAAGGTCGAGTAATTTTGTTTCGATTTTCTGTCTTTATTAGGCCTTCCGAATACGTAGTTAAATTAATATGACTGAAACACCCTGTATATGCAAAATATTACGTTTCTAAGATAAAGGAAGTTGAAAATGTAGAGGAGGACGATGATGACGATATCCAAATATACATTGATAACCCAAAATATAAAGGATCAAATAATCAAATTCATGTGTAATTTTAACGACACAATTATAATAATTGAAATGAAATGTAAAGACAAAAGGAAGAAAGATTTAAAAGGAAATTATCTTACAATTCCTACATAACTGATACGTACAAATTAACTCTAAACAAGAATTTACAAAAATTCGTAGGTCCTATTGATGTTCCAGTTCTGAAGTTAATTATTTTACATTCTTATATTAGCAACAAAAAATACTTTGACTAACTATATGAACTTAGAAGATTTATCAGAATTATCAAGATGCGCAGACAATTTACAAAGAGACATTGAAAATAAAAATTGATCAATTCATTGGGTCACATATGATTTACTTTTCCTAATTATTTTAATCATCCTATCTAGTTTATGAAGAATAAAAAGAATTATTCTAAAAAGAAGGACGAGTTATCAATCCCGCTTAAATGTTAACTTGCAGTTTCTTTGTTTTACCAATCTTACAAACATGGGTCAAATTGATTGTTTATTCGGTTATTGTCCAGAGGTAATACGTAACTCATAACTTTGATGTTTATAGTATATTTCTGTTTTAAATCTTTCGATACTTTTGCGAAACTTTTGAAAATAAAAGAAATTTATTTTTTAGCAATCAAAATTATTTTTTATGAAGACCCATCTTTTAAATAAGTTAAGCAAATATTTTATCTAGTTGTAAGATTGAATTGTATAACATGTAGTAAGATAATAATAATTGTAGTATATTGTAAATAAGTATATTTAAATAGGGCGCGAATTAAATAGGAAGTAGTGTTTTGTATAGTTTGTAAGTATAGGTCACGCGCATAAAATTTAAGTTAGTTCCGGCAGTTCCGACCTAGTAGTGAAACTGTCAAGTTGTGTAGAGCAGAAAATAAAGGTGTGACTAAGTAATTCTTCTTTTACTACGAACCCTAAAAATATAGACATTACAATAATTATATTTTATTATAATAAATCTAGATATCTATGACACAACTCTGTAATCACAGTTGACATAAACAATTCTTTAAAAGTTTTGGAGATTTGTAGTGATCTCATTCATTCTTTTAAATAGATCACTATCATAAATAGATCACTAGAATCACTATGCCGTGATTTTTCATTTCTATTTCCATGTTAGATGTCACCTATTCTTTCAATAACATTTCTAAGGATCTTTCATTTTTCTAAAAATAATATTATAAATTGCGCACTTTATAATTAGCATTTTTTATATTTTAGTTTTATTTTAATTTGTTAACTTACTAAAATTGCTTAGAAAATTGCATTTATTCGCCATGAGTATATTAGTAGACCACCGATCGAAATAACTCATTTAGAGGCAAAAAAAAAACAAATTGTTACCTGGACTTTTATAAGAGGAAATGGTAAAGGGGCTTATAATAACCATAAAAAAATAAATGCTTGACGGTGGACGGTGATTTGGGGGGTTGAAAAGTGGTGAAGAATGGTATTATCACGATTATCGGCGAAAGTTGACGTAAAGAAAAAAAATATCCAATACAGAAGTTGTAGATCATGCCAAAATCTATAACCTTTGTAGAGGTTTTTTCTTTTGTTTTTCGTTTTTTATTTTTCATTTCCGCAAAAACAATTTAATTTTGACGAAACTTGGTGAAAGTATATCTTTGTGTCTTAAATATCCACATATTTTTTTAGATAAAAAAATCAAGAAGTTACTGAGATTAATTTTTCCGGTCCGAAACACTCTTTCTTCAAAAAAAAAAATTAAGAAAGATCATCTTGCAGAGTTCTGCCGGTGTTAATTTTTTTTTGTTTTGACATGCTTTTTTGTGAAAACAATTCAAAAAACATGCAAAAAATGACTCGCAACAATGAGATAAAAATGCTTCTTCGTGAAATAAAAAAATGTATAATCACAATTTAAAAACATGCTCAAACATTTAAAAAATGACTTGCAACAATGAATTTTCAGTAATTGTTGAAAATTTGTTTAAATAAAAAAAAATGAAAAACTGATTACACCATTCAATTGTACGAAAATAAAATATAAAAAATATGTATTTCATTGGTTGACCCGAAATTTTATTTTTGTACAGTATTGGTAAGTCGAATAATTTTTGTGTACCGAGCAGGATCACCCATACTGCTAATCTTATTAATACAATCAAGTACCTAAAGAAGCTAGTTAAAGTGAAAAATCAAACATTTTTTCTGCTTTTTAGAAAAAATGCAAAAAATTTCGAATATCATAAAGGTTGTTTAATATAAAAAAGGAAGTTTTATATATTCTTAGATTCATTTAGAGGAGTTCAAATTTCTCTTAAAAATATTAATTTTTCGCAAATATAGATCAGCTGATTGATTCTTTGACATAGGTACCATAACTTTCGGAAAAATTTATGTTTTCACGTGAAATTTGGACTGAAATCTTATCTTGCTCCTGTAAATGAATCGATAATAAAAAAATTATTTTAAACAACATATGTTTTTTGAAATTTTTTGCATTTTTTTCTACAAAACAAAAGAAATTTTTTTATGGTTTTTCACTTTAACTGACTTCTTACTTTATTGCATTATAGATTAGCAGAATGGGTAATCCTGCTCGCTACACAAAATTATTGGACTTATATAATATGTTTATAGCAATACCTACCGTACAAAAATAAAATTTCGGGTCAAACAATGAAAAACAGTTTCTTTTGTATTTTTCTGTACAATTGAATGAAGAACTGATTAATTCTTCAATTTAAAAAACAAATTTTCAACAATTACTGAATAGTTCATTGTTGCAAGTCATTTTTTGTTTTTTTTTTTGCATTTTTGAACATGTTTTTGAATTGTGATTATACATATTATTTTTTATTTTACCAAAAAGTATATGTCAAAACGAAAATAATGGGTACCGGCAGTACTCTGTACGATGATTTTTCTAAGTACAATTTCGTTTGAAGAAAGGTCCGGAAAAAATTAAAATCTCGGAAAGTGCTTGTTTTTTTTTATCTAAAACAATTTGTGGTTGTTTAAGACACATAAAAGTATACTTTTACCAAATTTCGTCAAAATTAAATTATTTTTGAGGAAATGAAAAATAAAAAACGAAAAATAAAAAAATTTTTGTATATTTCTCGGAAATTTTGAGGTCATGTTAAAAAGTGACTACACAAATTGTAGATTTTAGCATGATCTACAACTTTTGTATTAGGTACTTTTTTGTTTGACGTCAACTTTCACCGAATCACGCATTTATTTTTTTTGTTATTATAAACCTCTTTACCATTTCCACTTTTTATAAAGGTCCAGGCAACAATTTTTTTCTCTAAGTTTAATTTGGTTGGACTATAGACTTTACAGTTTGTTTTTAAGCTTAGATAAATATCCATTATAAATCTCAAAATTTCTAATGAAGTACTTGCATTAACTAACCCAGTTTATATTATATTCCAATATTTGTTAATTTATCCTTCTGACATGTAAAATTCGTTAATTTATTAAGTTATTTACTTCTGAGTTAGGGATACCCAATAAAACGTATGCTTCCTACGTAATAATTGTTTAATAAGTTGTGTAAACAAGGATAAAGTACTGTATTATGCAGTTTTCTTATCTAAATACGTCACTCCTAACAAAAGCTTGGAGTTCATCTGGCTATTAGCGATTTAACTAATCTAGAATCTATAACTTCACAAATCGTTTGATCTGCCCACACTACTGATATGCGCGTAAACATTTTCAAAAAATCGTCGATGTATATCACTCATCCATTAACGTAAGAGATTACATTCACAATGATATAAAAATTAATAAAAATCGTCCTGCATAGGCGTTTATTATGTCGCGTTTGTTTATCTTGTGACGTCTGTCCGATTTATAGAATTGTCTATAGTTTTTCTAGGAACATAACCGAAAATACGGATGACGATTAAAACTAAACTGTTGTATCAGCGACAAAATTATCGATGTTGTAAGATTTTATCACATTCTTCATTAATATTTCAAATTGTTTGGTTCGTACAATCTACTGTCTACAATGTTCTGATATGTTCTTTTATAACTTTTATACAGGATGTTTCAAAAAGGTGTTGCCAAACTTGAGGGGGATAATGAGGACATTGTCGTAGAAAATCTTTACATATAAACCCCTAGTCGGAAATGGGCCATTTTGGACTTGGATTAATTTTTCTCCAAAAACGTAATGTTATCTCGTTGACACCAAAATACTTTATAATATTTGAATAATTTTTATTTAGGATAACGCAAAAAATGATTTGTAATGAAATAAATACGTTTATCTCATCTGAGTTATCAACTGCATGTCCTACACACGATGTTGGTGAAAATTGATTTTATCCACAACTGTGTGATAAAAGCTCTATTGCATGGATCTAATCTAGCCATGCAGCGTCATCTGTGTCACGCTGTGAGGAATAGTGAAACAAATGAACAGAGCTTTCATGTAATGAATGATCGGACCTAATTGAATATTTCACATTTGTTTTGTTTGCGATGAAATTTTGCTTTACTGAAAGTAGTACAGTCACTTTACATAGTCCGGGTTCACTCGGTGGAGAAGTGTTTTCCAAGGTTCGGGAATATTAGAAGACTTGGTATAAATAAAACTTTTATTTTCCAAAATAAATCGCAGTCTGTAAACACATATAATATTAACAATAATGCCCCACCCATATAACTAACATAAATACCGGGATACCTATTGTCACGAAGGCAATACGTATGTCCTGACGGTGACGACGCCGAGTGCCGCGGAAAGACCTGCTAAACATTCGGAGTGATTGGTGTTGTTGGTTCCATCTCTGTAAAAAAAAATAACTTTGTGTGCGGGTTTAAGATCTTTTACATAAATTCGTCGAAATCGTCGCCCCGTTTGTTCATTTTTTAGGTCGAATACCACCGGCGACCATACTCTTGTAATCAAGTATGGACCTGAATATTTCGGCGCTAGCTTAGCGGCAAATCCTCGTACAGCGGAGGACAAATGATGTTCTCTCTTCATAACTCGATCACCTAAATGGCAAGTCCACTCTCTTCGGCGTAAATCGTAGTGCTTTTTCTGCGAACTAAACGCTCTGTCCAAGTTAATTCGTACGAAGTCGAAAACGTCTCTTAGCTGGTTTAAATGATCAAAGCGCCTTTCAATATCGGTAGCTTCATGTTCGGGGACAGGTTCTTCGGTTTGGTCTTCTCGGAAAATACTTTTTGGCATCTCTAATTCTCGTCCGAAATTGAGGTATGCTGGTGAGAATCCTGTGGACTCATGACGTGTGGTATTCATGGCTAATATAAAATCGGGCTAATGTCGCTCCCATTTCTTGTGGTCATTGTCACAAAACTGGGCTATCATAGTTTCTATGACTTTATTTGCTCTTTCGACGGGATTCGTCTGCGGTGTATACGGTGGTGAGAATAGTTGTCGTATTCCCAAGTCGGTTAAGAATTTACGCATTTCACGGTTCACGGGGTATATTGTACCCCGTTGTCGGAAATTATAACTCTCGGGCATCCAAATCGAACAATAATCCTTTCGTGCAATGCTCTCCTTACTGCAGCGGCGGTAGCTTTTCGTAATGGTTGAAATTCTATCCATTTCGCGAACCGATCCTAAAAAACCACAATATATCTATTTCCAGACGTAGAGCGGGGTAAAGGGCCAATTAAATCGGTACTAATTGTGTGCCAAGGTGCCAATCTTGCTCTACCTCTTGAAATTTTCTTGTATGCCAAGAACATAAGATCATGTCATTCATAACATGAATTTCGGTACTATTGGTTTCGGGAATTGGATGTATGGATAAAGCATCGGCTACTCGATTTAAGACACCAGGTTTGTATCTAATCTCAAAGTCGAACTGCTGAAGTGCCACTATCCATCGGGCTAAACGTCCGGTTGGATGTTGCAAATTCTGCAGCCATTTTAGGGACTGGTGATCGGTCTCGACTATAAAATGATAACCCTCCAAATACTGTCTCATTTTCTGAATTCCGCAAAATATAGCCAGGCATTCTTTCTCAGTAGTTGAATAGTTTTTCTCCGGTGGAGTTAAGGTTCGGCTGGCATAGCTAATGACGTGGTCTCGTCCTTCCAGATTTTGTATTAAAGCGGCTCCTAAACCTTGATCGGATGCGTCGGTTTGCAGTATAAAGGGTTTTGTAAAATCGGGACAGGCAAGAACTGGTGCTTCGGTGAGCGAGTTAAAGAATTAAAAGCTTCTTGTTTGTCGGGCCAATTCCATTTCATCCCCTTTTTCAGTAGTTTGGTCACCGGTGCGGTAATGGTGGAAAATCTCGGTACGAATTTCCTGTACCAGGAAGCAATCCCTAAAAATCTCAGAGCTCGCACGTTGGTAGGTGTCGGAATTTCTTTGATAGCGGCTACTTTATCGGGATCGGTCTGGATACCATTTTCACCGACTAAATGTCTTAAATATTTCAGAGTTCGTTGAAAGAATTTACATTTCTCTGGGTTCGGTTTAAGTTTGGCCTCTTTTAGCCTACGGAAAACTTCTTTGAGGTTGGCTTTATGTTCTTCGTAATCTTTTCCCAGAACAATGATGTCGTCCAGATATGCAAATGCTTTCGCATGCATGTCGGGTNATATTATTTATTTGTTAATAAAAACAAATGTATAGCAATAATTGTTTTGGGATGTAATATTGTTAACGTTTTCACTATGTTTTATAATTGAGTTTTTAGTATTATGTTCAATAATTATTCAGTTTGTAGTACGTACTGACTTGTTGCTTTTCAAAGAGTAGTATGGTAACAACCTATTTAAATTGCTAGTACTACTAAAAAAACTCTCATCCGTCCATGGCACTTTGTTAATAAAGTTAGGATCCGATGCACTTTGATTTTGAAGCCAATTGCAAAATTCAAGTTTGGCTTCAACCTATCGAACGTTTTGTAGTCCGATGGTCGGCCCGTTCCCTGTTACGAAGTAGGGCGCCGAGTTAGTGGAAGTGTGCTTATTTTCTAAAAGGTCGAGTAATTTTGTTTCGATTTTCTGTCTTTATTAGGCCTTCCGAATACGTAGTTAAATTAATATGACTGAAACACCCTGTATATGCAAAATATTACGTTTCTAAGATAAAGGAAGTTGAAAATGTAGAGGAGGACGATGATGACGATATCCAAATATACATTGATAACCCAAAATATAAAGGATCAAATAATCAAATTCATGTGTAATTTTAACGACACAATTATAATAATTGAAATGAAATGTAAAGGCAAAAGGAAGAAAGATTTAAAAGGAAATTATCTTACAATTCCTACATAACTGATACGTACAAATTAACTCTAAACAAGAATTTACAAAAATTCGTAGGTCCTATTGATGTTCCAGTTCTGAAGTTAATTATTTTACATTCTTATATTAGCAACAAAAAATACTTTGACTAACTATATGAACTTAGAAGATTTATCAGAATTATCAAGATGCGCAGACAATTTACAAAGAGACATTGAAAATAAAAATTGATCAATTCATTGGGTCACATATGATTTACTTTTCCTAATTATTTTAATCATCCTATCTAGTTTATGAAGAATAAAAAGAATTATTCTAAAAAGAAGGACGAGTTATCAATCCCGCTTAAATGTTAACTTGCAGTTTCTTTGTTTTACCAATCTTACAAACATGGGTCAAATTGATTGTTTATTCGGTTATTGTCCAGAGGTAATACGTAACTCATAACTTTGATGTTTATAGTATATTTCTGTTTTAAATCTTTCGATACTT
Organism: Anoplophora glabripennis; assembly: GCF_000390285.2. Classification (NCBI taxonomy): domain Eukaryota; kingdom Metazoa; phylum Arthropoda; class Insecta; order Coleoptera; family Cerambycidae; genus Anoplophora; species Anoplophora glabripennis. Next base: position 51,862 of record NW_019418003.1, read on the forward strand.
TTGCGAAACTTTTGAAAATAAAAGAAATTTATTTTTTAGCAATCAAAATTATTTTTTATGAAGACCCATCTTTTAAATAAGTTAAGCAAATATTTTATCTAGTTGTAAGATTGAATTGTATAACATGTAGTAAGATAATAATAATTGTAGTATATTGTAAATAAGTATATTTAAATACGGCGCGAATTAAATAGGAAGTAGTGTTTTGTATAATTTGTAAGTATATGTCACGCGCATCAAATTTAAGTTAGTTCCGGCAGTTCCGACCTAGTAGTGAAACTGTCAAATTGTGTAGAGCAGAAAATAAAGGTGTGACTAAGTAATTCTTCTTTTACTACGAACCCCAAAAAATATAGATATTACAAGTGGCAACGAGGATTTAAGAACATTAAAAACGTAGTGATTGGTGTTTTGATAAAACTTTGGACTAGACATTTTAAGCAAAAAGTACCGGTCGACTTGAACACGTGTGTAAAAATGTCGAACGTGGGCTGTTTAAGAGTTTTTAGTCCTAATGAATGTGACTGGACAATTTATAAAGAACAGTTAAACCAATATTTCGTGATTAATGCAGTAAAGGAAGAAACGATTAAAAGGGGAATACTGTTAAACATGTGCAACGAAACGGCATATCAACTAATAAACAGTTTGTGCTTGCCAGATAAGCCTGAAACCCAAGAATATGATGCTTTGGTAAGCTTGTTTGACAAACATTTCACCCCACCAAAATTAACTTTTCCTGAAAGAGAAGCCTATTATGAAAGTAAGAAGAATAAGGACGAAACTGTACATGAATGGGCAGCTCGTATACGGCAGTTAGCAGGCAAATGTGAATTCAAAAAGGAGGAACTCGAGACCGCATTAAGGGACCGCTTCGTATGTGGATTTCCAAAAGGTTCTATAAAGGATAGGCTGTTTGAAGAAATTCCAGAAAAACTAACATTTGAGAAGGCCATTGAAATAGCTAGTAATAAGGAAGCTAGTTATCGACCCCAAGAAGTTAGTGTTAAAACGGAGCAAGAGACATATTATCTGCGACGAGAGAAAAACAAGTACCACGGGAGTGAGAGACCAAGAGCGAGTAGAGGAGGAAATCAGCAGGATCAGCCGGCACGACACCGTGATCGAGGAGCGACCCAAGCGACCCACACAGGACATCGAGCCAGCCACCATCTTGTGACGCCCCCTTCTTCTTCCTCGACTTCTGGAGCAGAGCAGCGAGCAGCGCCGCCATGTGACGTATGTGGAAAGGAGCACCCCCCACCTTGTAGGTATCGAAACTGTAAATGTCATATTTGTGGACTGCGAGGACATCTCGCAGGTAAATGTAAACAACTGACAAGAAATAAAACAAATTGTAAACAAAGTAGAAATAACTTTTTAGAATCAGCTGATGAAGTTTATGAACTTTATAAATTAGGTAATGAACAAAATTATAATCCTATTTATGTAGATATTGTTATAAATGATAGAAATTTTGAATTTGAGTTAGATACCGGTGCCAGTGTTTCAGTTATTTCTAAAGAATTTCGACAAAAATATTTTTCAAATGAACCATTAGTTCAAACTGATAAAACACTTACAACTTATGATGGTAATATTATTTATCCACTTGGAAAAATTTTAGTTACAATTACATTTAAGAATCAGAGTCAAACTTTGTTTTTGTATGTTGTTGATAATGGTGGACCTCAATTGTTAGGGCGTGATTTTTTTAATCAGTTTAATATGAGTTTAAATACTTTAACTTCTGACAAAGATATTAGAAACTATTTATTTGAAAATTTTCCTCAAGTGTTTAGCGATAAATTGGACTATTTTAATAAAGGTTATATGCAATTGAAATTGAAAAAAAAAATACACAACCAAAGTTCTTTAAGGCTAGAATTGTTCCTTTTGTTTTAAAAGAAAAAGTTGAATTAGAAATTGATCGGTTAGTTAAATTGGGAATTTTATCACCTGTAGAATATAGTGATTATGGTACACCTGTAGTTCCAATTTTGAAACCTAATGGTACAATTAGATTGTGTGGAGATTATAAAATAACATTAAATCCAGATTTAGAAGTAGATAAATTTCCACTTCCTAGAGTTGAAGAACTCTTTTTTAAACTGCAAGGAGGGCAATATTTTACTAAACTAGATTTATCAAATGCATATCAACAAGTACAATTAGATCCAGAATCTAGGAAATTGACAACTATAACCACGTCAAAAGGTTTATTTTGTTATAACAGATTACCGTTTGGAATAAATTCAGGCCCCGCAAAATTCCAAAAAATAATGTCAAAACTATTAGACGGAATGGAAGGAGTAGCTTCATTTTTAGACGATGTGTTGATAACAGGTAATAATCAACAAGAACATTTAGAACGAGTTAAAGCAGTGTTAAGCAAAATGGCTGATGTAGGATTTGTGTTAGAAAAACAAAAATGTGAATTTTTTAAAGAAAGTGTTACCTACTTAGGTTTTAGAATAGACAAAGAAGGTCTGCACACTTGCAAAGAAAAGGTCGAGGCAATAATAAATGCCCCTGTACCTGAAAATGTTACCCAGTTAAAGTCATTTTTAGGTATGGTCAACTATTACCACAAATTTATTCAAAATAGTTCTACCATTCTTAAACCTTTGTATAAATTGTTACAAAAAA
>NW_019418003.1:58399-76607 GCF_000390285.2 Anoplophora glabripennis
GTAAAAGCGGTTAACGGTCGGCTTTCCGGTGATAAAGGAATTTGCCAGTATCCCTGTTTTAGGTCAATACTGGAAAAGAAATTCGCTTCTTTCAGTCTACTTAATATGTCATTGATCATCGGCAGCGGATATGCATCTTTTATAGACACTTCGTTTAATTTACGGAAATCTATACAGAAGCGGCGTTTGCCATCCTTCTTCTCAGCCAAAACAATTGGTGAGCTCCACGGACTATCAGATGGTTGTACAATCCCATCGGCTAGCATTCTCTCTAATTCATCGTCAATAATTTTCTGCATTGCGGAATTTCTAGGACGATACCTCTGTTTTATAGGAGTCGGTTCCTTTAAGCGAATAACATGTTCAGCCATGTTAGTGTAGCCGTGTATCTCTTTAAATGCAGTGAATTCTTGTTCTATGAAATCGGCAATTTCTTTCTGCTGAATTTCGGATAAACATAACGATGGAATCGATTCTATAGTTGACGTAGTGTACACTCTATTTGTCTTAGGGTTTATAGTAATCAGGTTGTTTCCTATATCGATGATAAAATTATATTTGGTGAGAAAATCCATTCCCAATACACAGTCTACAGTCAACGACGGCATGAGAAGAAAATCAGCTGCAACAGTCGTTGATAACAGTTGCCCTCGGATGTGATACTCCTCGGTAATGTTAACCAAAATTCCATTGGCTAATTCTGCTTGTATTTCCTGTTTTGCCGGATTCGGTAAGTTCCCCATCTGCTTGCAATATTCGGCCACAACAGGACTGATGTAAGATATCACCGATCCTGTATCAACTAAAGCAGAAAACGATCGGTGATAAATGTCTATGTTTACTCGAATGCGGTTATTCGACCAGTTACTTGTATTAGTACTGGTAAACGGTACGGATGGTTAATGGTTCGGAGGCCTCGATTGTCGGGCGCTGGGCTGGCCTCGCGGAGTTCCAGCTCCGACGGCATTTCCCTGTGTGGCGTGGCTCTGGTTAACACATCGGCAATGTCTAGTCTGTACTCCTTCCCGTCCACATCGGGAACAGAATAAGCGGAATGGTCATCAGCATGTAAATCTCGTGTGTCCTGTGCCAACAGATAGTGTTCCCATCCTGTCTGGGTATGGTTTGTGAACGGTTATTTGTTTCGTGGTTAGGGCGAGAATTCGGTCTGATAGTTCTATTGGGTTGTGAATCTGCAATGCCAGCATTTCCGACCGGCTCAGTCACTTTTGTTGTTTTGTTTTCTTTGTCTAGATCTTTTTGGAGTTGTTCGTACTCGTAGGTTTGTTGCACCAAATAGGAAATTCTTTCTACCTGCGTTCTTCGGATATATTGACGATATTCGGTCCGCAAATGCTTATAAATGCAAGTAACTTCTCGTTCGGCTGAAAATCCCCCATGTCGTCGTATCATGGTCTGCGTCTCTAGAATAAAATTGCGGGCAGTTTCTTGTTTGATACTTGGAACTTATCATCTCTTCTAAATTGTCCCGGTAATCGGACGGATAAAAGAAAGTTTTAAAATCTTCCACAAAGTCATCACAAGTAGTCCAATTATGTTTATACTTCATATACCATTGGTATGCTTTTCCCTGAAGCACCCCTGGTAAAGTTTTCAGTAACTGTGCATCAGTAATTTCGTATTCGCTCTGCACCTGTTCTAATCTTTCTAGAAATGATGTCGGATCTGTTTTACCATCAAATACAATGTTAAGTTTACGTATTTGATTTAGTAGTTCGAAAGCTGATATTCTCGGTACTTCGGGGATCGATATAGTCAGTTCGAAAGGTGCAGATCGTGCTACGGGAGCCATTGCGTAGGAACCTTATAATGCGCCGTCTCATCTCTTCCACTGTGCCTCCGGTTTCTAGATTGAAACGCTTAAGCTCAGCTGTCAATGCTTCTTTATTTAGTTTGTAAATCCATCCTACCCTGGGATCAGTGATTTCCAGGCCAGCTGCAGTTTCTTCGGAGTCAGAGGGCATTTTAAGATAAAACTTGCTAAACAGATTTCGGGCTACACCTTCTTCCTGATTCTCACTTCAGATTGTGGGAATTTTTCGCTGAGCGCTTTTTTTATTCAATATCTCGGTGGGTAATTGTCGGATGCAGTCGGAAATAGTCGGAAACGCTTTGCTGGGTCCAATTATGTTGAAAACGACACCCACTTGACTTCGGGTGTCTTCGTAAATGTTCGGTTAATTTCGGCTTTTTCGAGAAAATGGCGGATCCCCGGTACGGATGCTCACAGTAACCTTTCTTATGGGTTAGAGCGGTAATATCTCGATCTCTTCTCCTTTATCTCTCCTCTCACAGTTGTTGATACTATGGTCTCTGTTTTGCTCTTGTCGTTATTCCGGTCCCTGCTCGGGTGCCAAAATTATGTGATGTACTTTCGAGGTTCGGTCGCAGACGCTGAACTAGTACAGTCACTTTACACAGTCCGGGTTCACTCGGTGGAGAAGTGTTTTCCAAGTTTCGGGAATATTACAAGACTTGGTATAAATAAAGCTTTTATTTTCCAAAATAAATCGCAGTCTGTAAACACGTATAATATTAACAATAATGCCCCGCCCATATAACTAACATAAACACCGGGATACCTATTGTCACGAAGGCAATACGTATGTCCTGACGGTGACGACGCCGAGTACCGCGGAAAGACCTGCTAAACACCCGGAGTCGGCCACGAGGTAGACGTCAGGTACCGCGGAAAGACCTGCCAAGTACCCGGAGTCGGAGTCCAGGTGTGTACCTTACCTTGAGCGCCGCGGAAGAGACCTGCTAAACGCTCTGGTTAGGACACCCAGAGGAGGGTTGAGTGCCGTGGAAAGACCTACTAAGCACTGCCTGATGTAGGCGACTCCGTTGCTTTTATACAGAAGGGCTGGTAGTGCCGTGTGCAACTTCAGCCGTTGAAACAGCGACTTCGTAGGCCGTGTGCAAAATCGCGGTGCGCCAAACAATTATAGTACAGCGTGAGCAAAATAAAAAAGTTCATTACTGAAAATATAAATAAAATCTGAAAATCCCGAAAATAAAAAAAGTTCATTACACTGTATCAGTTAACAGCATAAGTACCACTCAGAAATTTATTTATCTGAAGACTCATTTGACTGAAGAACCGCTCAATAATAAATGAAATGCGCGTAACACGAAAATTATGAAAAGGCGTTAGGTTTATTAAAACGCAAATACGACAAAAAATTAGTCATAATAAATTCAGACATAAAAAGTTTATTAGACGTACCACCAGTAACAAACGGAAGCGCAACTAATTTAAGAAAATTTGTAGCATACGTTAGACAACTCTTTAGAAACTTTAGAAGTTGCCATCGAACACTGGGATTTAATATTAATTCTCGTTCTTTCACACAAACTAGACATTCCTACACAACCGGCGTTTGAGTTAGAGAAAGAATCTGATGAGCAACCAAAATTAGAAGAATTTTTAGAACTTTTCGAAAAAAGAAACGGTGCACTAGAAAACGTATCACACACTGATGTTAGAAATAAGTTGCGTGTAACACATGTCGCGAACAACCTTTCAAACAATTTTACATCAAATTTGAAATGCATGTTTTGTAAATTAGAAAACCACACGCTGTACAAATGTTTACAGTTTAAAAATTTGCCACGTTACGGGTGGTTTTACAATTAAAAGAACTATCAGTTCTCTTCTCCAGCTATAGGATTGGCCCTAGCTCAGCAGAGATGGGGGTGGGTTGATATCAGTTAAAAGTTTTATAAAGGCGCCACCCGTTTTACAACCCGATGGTCAGTATCCAGGAAGGCTGGAGAGGAGCCACTGATGCTAATACCTTAAATGTGGTTACAAAAAACGGAAAAAAGGTACCAATAATAGCTCTAATAATATATACACCATTAAAAACGACAACTTTAATCTATCAGATCTATTCAGAGTGTAACATATCTGATCTACAATCAGTTGACGATTAACAATAAGGTTGTAGAGCGTTAGATAGGTATTCGCCTAGTTGTATCTTGTACAATGTCACAGATGTAAATATTAGTATGTGAAGACATATATGGGTTAGACAAAATAATGCCTAAGCAGGGTACAATGAAGATATAAATATAAGTATAACTATAACCCTCCCCGATAGCGTTATGGTTCGGTGTACATGTACAAGCTTAGAGTAATAAACTACAAGTAAAATAGGCAACAGGTATATCTTCACACTAGATATAGTTTTTATAATTTTGATGGTGTTGAATACTTTACATAAATATCTAGTCTCTACTTAGATTGTGTGAGAGCAATAGCAACAAAATAAATAATGGTACTCTTCAGTCTTAGCAAAAAAACAAAAAGGTTTATAACTACTACTTAAGTCTCAATCAAAACAACAATGAAAGTTTAAACAAACTTGGAAAACAAGGCAAATATGCACTATTAATTAATATGTAAATCATACAATAATAAGCAAAGCAGGGATACTACATAAGTACAAATACTACATAGTGTAAAACTAATAATTTTGCCAAAATGATCTATATATGCGGATAAGATATAAGTAATAATAAAATAAGTCATAATTAACGACTACCAACTGCCAGGTAAGTACTATGGTAGATAAATTTAAAACAAAATTAAATAAGCTAATAAATACTTATTACAGTAGCAAACTAAAATAATAAAATCGCATAAAACAATGAGCAAATGGGGTGAGAGCTAGTAAAATCAGGTTATGACGCAATATGTGGGGTCTAAATGAGTAGGATAAACGGCATGCAAATTTAAAATTAGGCTTATCTGGTTTATGCAGCACTAGCGGCAGGTTGCCTTGCTAGTGTTACTTAACGCAGCAGATAAGGACCATGCAGGAGCCTGTGGGAGCCTCTACCAGAGTATCTATCGAAGCAGCCACGGGGAAGAAATCGTACACCAAGTGGCAGACCCTCGAAACCAAAAAAACGGTCGAAAGCCCACTAACTAGGGCAAGTCTCCCTCTCAAACGGAATCCACGTTGGCAGGTATTTATATTGGTCAAATTGAAATCAAAGGATTATAAGAATCCTGGAGATAAAATACTGGATACACAATCACAAAAAAGGCTTAAAAAGATAAATACGTCTAAGTAGGTGCTGTAGAAATATAACGTCGAAGAAAATAAGGCAAAACCTTACCTTGGTTGTAGGGCGGCCTCGTGGAAAAAAATGTACGTATTTTACGTCTTAAGTTTTATGGGCAGAAATCCAACCACTAGGTTGATACTGGAACTACCAGAGTTTATAAATCACAACGAAATGTGCCCACAGAAGTAGCTAAATCCACACACAATTTGTGATAATTTTATCGTGCCTAGAGCACACGCTGCAGAATACTTAAAACAACGTTCTCCTCGCCCAAGCGCTAACACGAATCGGCCACGGAAAGGTTTAGCAAAAAAGAGTCGCAAGAAAAGGTTCGATTGCCGGTAAACTGCGTTTAATTTCAAATCAATAAAACCTATTGTTTTAATATTTTGCGTGAATAAGCCTTTAATTAATTCAAAATTTAACCTAATGTTAAGCAACAGCTGTAGTTGAAATATTCCAATTCTTTTTTTTTAATTAATCAGATAAGGATAATCTCTGATTTCAATTAATGAGAAGAAAGGAGAAAAACAAAAAATAAGCCCGTAACAAATTGTTCAGATACGGAAAAAAGAAAATTTAGAGAAGACCACAATATATGTTTTAACTGTTTAGGAACTCGTCACACAGCTGTCAATTGTAGCTCAATCGGTTGAAAAGTATGCGGAAAAAGTCATCACACGTTTTTGCACGGAATATCTATGTTGAAAATAGAAAGTAACACATCAAATACAAGCGCACTCGCTAGTACCACGGATAATAATGAAACAGCGTCTCCAACGGAAGCGTCCACGGTTGAATCTTCCATCACATCTGCTGTTGCAGAACATCCGACATTAGCTGCGCAGTCAAATCATTCTCAAATTATATTAGCGACAGTAAGAGTATTATTAGTTACCAATGCAGGTGTTAAATTGGAAGCGCGGGCATTATTAGATGCAGCTTCACAAACCACATTCATAACCACTGATTTATTTAAGGGACTTAAGGTAAATGGCTATAAGAAAATCATTAATATCCAAGGCATCTCAAATGTCACAGCAAATAGGTACTAATTTAATGGTAGATTTAAAAATTCAGTCTCAAGTAATTAATGACTTTAACATTGAAGCATCTTGCGCTGTTCTAAACAAAATCACGTGCCCCTTGCCACTTTCTAATATTAATGTTCACACATTAGAAATACCCTCTGACTTAAAACTAGCAGATCCGGGTGGCGCGTGGGCACTAGCGGCAGAAATTCAGCTGCAAATTTAACGGGTTAAAAAAAGGGGCGGGTTTAAAAAAATACTACATTAAAGTATAAGTCTCGAGGATAATTTTGCGCTTTTGAACGTTCCGAAAGCTTTGGTAGGAACTGAGATATGAATTTTTAAAGTTGGCAACTTTTAGCCATTTTTCGACCTTAAATCGCCCCTAGCTCAAAAAGGAAGCGTTCTACGAAAAAATGTCGAAAGACAAAAAGTGTTAATTTTTTCCCAATTCACCTTAGAAAATTGTTTGCAGAGCGTGTTTTTGCAATATTTTTATTTTGCAACTTTTTTGTTAATAACAAATTACCTGCCACTCGGACACAAAGATGTTACTTAGGTTTTTTGTTCGCAATAACTCAATGCATCGATTACAAAAGGTTTCATCCTGGCCTCTCCTCGTGGTCGGTGACCTTGATTTTCTAAGCATCTTTTTAGGGGTGGACCGTTCGTCTATTAAGCCTATCTAGTAATATGAGTAAAAAATAAAGCAAGCGTAGAAAAACACATGTTCTGCTATTGACTACTGTCAAATAAGATAGAAAAATTCGTACCTCTTGTCAAACCAATACTCAGATATTACAGTGTTAATAAATTAGTGTTCAGTTCAATAACGGTGTTATTATTCCCCGGGAATCCGTCTCAAAAATACAGTCCACTAGAAGCAGCCTTCGAAGAGCCCACACCCACATTATCTCCACAATAACCTAACCTTACTGAGATATCTCAAAGTATTAAAACAAATGTTACGTCTGTGTAAACAATTCGCGAAAAAATCGTCAATTTTGCAAGGTATTACGAAAATGAGACTTTTATGGTCTATGACTTAACAGTCTAGCAGCAAAGAGTATCCCACAGAAGAAGAAGAAGAAGACAAGTACATTTTTTGGGTAATTTAGCACATTTTATATATGTGTCTGATACATTTTGTTTTTATTGGGCGGCAACACTGTATACACCAACTACGTAGCATATAAAAACCTACTGTTCGAAGTTAATTTAATTATAAAGTTTCGCAACATTTCATAGTTTTATTGCATTATTTCTAACATCAGAAGTGGGATTACACCTGTGCTCTTAAAAACACTTGTGTTGTGCATGTTGCGCAAAATTGAAATAAAAAAAAATACTGGTGCAGCTAAGTGGGAACAAACGGATTTTCAAGTGGTACTTGTGAGTGCTTCATATCATCTTGGTTAAGATGAAGCGGCATGCGGCACCAAAGAACCCAGGTAGCCGTGAGCAAGGAAGTTTGCCGGAAGAAGACCTGTTGGCTAGGCGACAGCGTCTGGATTCAGCAAGCCCGGTGCATGGCCGCAGTCGAAAGCGGGAGCATAGGCATAGGAGTGGTAGCCCATCACTCCGAAGCGAGCGTTCGAGGGAAAGAAATCGGAGTCATAGGCGGAACGGGAGTCGGGACCGGAGGCGCAGGCACTCACGTAGTGGCAATAGGGCTGCGGACAGAAGAAGGGAAAAAGTTTATTCGACTTCCTCGACTACTGCTTTAGCAGAGAGCGTTTCACAACTAGGAGCGGCCATGGTAGCACAATTCGAAAGATTGGTCGAAAAACGGAATCCAGGCGTAAGTAATGTATCTATGGCTCTGAATATTATTTCAGAATTTAATCCTTATTATATGACGTAAATGAGTGGTTGACCCAGAGATATGGAGTAGGAAGAATGAGCGTTAAAATGCACAAACTTGCTAATAAAGGAGGTCGCCATTTTGAAGGCTTTACAAACGAGGGGGATTGTATTACATTACCAGGTCAGTTCTAAAATTTCTAATTAGAAACGCACATAACTTTACATTAAATTTGAAATGAAATATGAACTAACAAATAAGTACTTTTGAAATTTTCAATTACATGATACTTTAATTATGTTGTGCACAGAAGATTCAACAGAGAATATTAATCACACCAATTTGTATATATTTGTATATATTTTTGAGATGACAAACTTTAACAGATTGCGGTAGGTACCTACTTAATTTATATGAAATAAAAAAAACATTTTAGATTAAAATAAAACACTGTATAACTAACTTTACTGATAGTTGTAAATAATTAATTTATTTAATTTTTGTCTTAATACAGGGCCTTGAATAATCCGTAATAATCCGTCCTTAATTTTTTTTCTTAAAGACTGAATTGTTTTTTTAGCACTGTAAAACTTTTTTCAGTAAGTTTCCTGTTTACGTTTCAATATAACATTTTTTGTTACAAATGTNTGCAACTTTTTTGTTAATAACAAATTACCTGCCACTCGGACACAAAGATGTTACTTAGGTTTTTTGTTCGCAATAACTCAATGCATCAATTAAAAAAGGCTTCATCCTGGCCTCTCCTCGTGGTCGGTGACCTTGATTTTCTAAGCATCTTTTTAGGGGTGGACCGTTCGTCTATTAAGCCTATCTAGTAATATGAGTAAAAAATAAAGCAAGCGTAGAAAAACACATGTTCTGCTATTGACTACTGTCAAATAAGATAGAAAAATTCGTACCTCTTGTCAAACCAATACTCAGATATTACAGTGTTAATAAATTAGTGTTCAGTTCAATAACGGTGTTATTATTCCCCGGGAATCCGTCTCAAAAATACAGTCCACTAGAAGCAGCCTTCGAAGAGCCCACACCCACATTATCTCCACAATAACCTAACCTTACTGAGATATCTCAAAGTATTAAAACAAATGTTACGTCTGTGTAAACAATTCGCGAAAAAATCGTCAATTTTGCAAGGTATTACGAAAATGAGACTTTTATGGTCTATGACTTAACAGTCTAGCAGCAAAGAGTATCCCACAGAAGAAGAAGAAGAAGACAAGTTGAGTCGTACTGTTCTTCTTCCACAAAAGGGGACAAAATCATCTGCTTTAAAGTGTTCAGAGCAAATTACCTTATTTTTTTTCCATACCCAATTTTCTTTTTCCAGAGAAGAACCTTTGCCTACTCCTGTAAAGTTTCATTTCTAGGAAAGCTAGAAATAAAAAAATAAATAAAAAATTAGAATAAAAAGTGGAAATATCTTATTTTTGTATATAGAAATGTTCTGTACATACACATGAAAACTGATGTTTTGTATTGGAAATCTGCAATTTGCTCATCTTATCACAGCACAAAGCACGAGACATATTTAAAGTTCAATAAAAACGAAATTGGCAAACAAAAATATGAATAACCTCAAAAAACACACCTGCGAACCTGACGTCGACAACAACTGCGTGACGTAAAAGCCTTCAAAATGGCTGCGCCCGTAGCGTCCCTAGAAATGTGGATGCGCACTCGTCGAAGCTCATTCTCCCCTACTCCATATCTCTGGGTTGAACTCTGTAAATGAATTTGCACTTGTGCATGGATGGGATGATAAAACAACTTCCCACATAACTTTATCAAAATTAAGGGCAACCGCAGAAGTTTGCTTTAGAGGTCTTCCGTCACGGTTGTTTATATGGAGAGTGCTATGTTCGCAGAAAATTTTCGTCCAAAGCGTAATCTTTACAAGCTATTACAAGATGTCACGTCGTGCGTACCACAAACTTATGAGCCTTTCTATGAAAATGTATACCGAAAATTAGCGCTTGTACATAAGTTAAAATTCCAGTAAATGATGAGGATCGTGTTAGTAATGGGGGAAATCAATAACATTTAAATTAAGTTTACAATAGACGCGGCTGGGATAATGAATCCTCATGCATTGGCGGTTCATGTAATAAACGCGCTAGCAGAGTAAAAGATAACATTAATGAACAGTCTGCACGTGGCAGCGCTGGGTCCGCGCATGCGCGTGAACATCGTTCTCTTAGCGTGCTTGATTTTTAACTTGAACGTTGAACGTTTCAAATTCGGTTAAAAAATCTTGCGGGCGACGAAGGTGGCGTTCACGTGCGTGCACGGACCAGGCGCTCCTTCTCCCGCGTACTTTAATTTTTACTGCTGCTAGCGCGTTTATTACATGAACTATTAATGTAAAACTTTCTGAAAATAAAAGTTTTACCCTCGGTTTTACCTTTTCTTTAATTGTCTCTAAAATCCCGATCCGATACGTCCAATAGTTAATTAACAGTTACATCAAAAAATAAAGCTACCTTGAGAACAAAGAGGCGTAGGTGATTTTTCTTTTTTTTTAAATTACCATAAAAATAAGCTCTATTTAACGCAAAAAGAACGAATTCCAGAGCGGCTTTTGCCTAACCCTGGGGTCAATTTGATTATAACGCTGTTTCTCACATCCTACTTTGTTAGTTATAAAGGGCAACTTAATCTCGATTTTTAAAAATTTTTCTTTTTCGATGCGTTTCTTTTAATCAAATAGAACCTATATCTACGATATTAACTTCTTAAAATTAACGTTTAATTAAACAATTAATTGCAAAAAAAACGAACGAAGTTAATTAACAAATACCTGAAGCAACAATTTCATTCACGGTCAATCGAATTGGCGCTAGGCACATATGTTGATCTTTGGATTGACCGCCTTTTCCNTTCTAATTAGAAACGCACATAACTTTACATTAAATTTTGAAATGAAATATGAACTAACAAATAAGTACTTTTGAAATTTTCAATTACATGATACTTTAATTATGTTGTGCACAGAAGATTCAACAGAGAATATTAATCACACCAATTTGTATATATTTGTATATATTTTTGAGATGACAAACTTTAACAGATTGCGGTAGGTACCTACTTAATTTATATGAAATAAAAAAAACATTTTAGATTAAAATAAAACACTGTATAACTAACTTTACTGATAGTTGTAAATAATTAATTTATTTAATTTTTGTCTTAATACAGGGCCTTGAATAATCCGTAATAATCCGTCCTTAATTTTTTTTCTTAAAGACTGAATTGTTTTTTTAGCACTGTAAAACTTTTTTCAGTAAGTTTCCTGTTTACGTTTCAATATAACATTTTTTGTTACAAATGTAGAAGGAGATGTACTGCAAGGATATTTTCATTATTAAAGTTCTCCAACTGAAGGCAATTTTACCTATACGAATGTATTGTTTTCATTGCCATAATTCTCCTTCTCTTAGCACTACCATCAGTACTAGTGTTACTATTCGATGTATTCTGAACACTGAAAATAAAATTAATGTAAATATATTTCTTAATTTATTAGGTCCGTATCAAACAATTTGGCAGGGTAGTATTTAACATCCTTAGCATTACTACTATTTTTAAATTACAAATCTTTATTACCTTAAATCCAGTTGTGTCTTCTATTTACGTTGTACTCGAACTTCAGTAACATTATAGGTCACTTGATTGGAGCATCGATTTGCTGGTCAAAACTCCTGTATTAATTGAACTCGATAAAATATTCTCGCTCAAAATGGAAGAAGATGCACCACAAAATAATTCTATGGAAGGTACAAAGTTGGGTCGTACTGTTCTTCTTCCACAAAAGGGGACAAAATCATCTGCTTTAAAGTGTTCAGAGCAAATTACCTTATTTTTTTCCATACCCAATTTTCTTTTTCCAGAGAAGAACCTTTGCCTACTCCTGTAAAGTTTCATTTCTAGGAAAGCTAGAAATAAAAAAATAAATAAAAAATTAGAATAAAAAGTGGAAATATCTTATTTTTGTATATAGAAATGTTCTGTACATACACATGAAAACTGATGTTTTGTATTGGAAATCTGCAATTTGCTCATCTTATCACAGCACAAAGCACGAGACATATTTAAAGTTCAATAAAAACGAAATTGGCAAACAAAAATATGAATAACCTCAAAAAACACACCTGCGAACCTGACGTCGACAACAACTGCGTGACGTAAAAGCCTTCAAAATGGCTGCGCCCGTAGCGTCCCTAGAAATGTGGATNAAATAATTCAATATTCTTATTTAACTAACTACGAAATGTTAACATATCATTAATAAAATAATATATTTTAAAATATCAAATGTAACTGTTATCGGATTCATTATTATTCATCCTATTGAATACAACAGTTTTTGGTGCCACGGTGTATATTTCCAAACAACACTCCCAGTCCGAAACATTCCGTAATTATTTGTGGTGGGGCGCGAGAGAATGAGAGCGATCCAACTAGTGGGGACTTTAAGTTGCCCTTCATTGTACCTACACACTCACAGTATTCATTTTGGAGTATGTACGTGCAAAACACAATTACTGAAATTCCTCAAAATATCTATCATATATCTTCTCTCTTCAAAATGCGCCCCCCTGTAGTCAAACCCACGGGCCACCACTGTTTTGATCATATCACCTACTTGATCCCAGTTTTAAGCATTTTGACGAAAAGTCTTATTCCATCGGTTTTGTGCGGGGTTCTTTAATTTTTTTACTGCGGTTTTAGTATCCAATCTATGTTAAATAACATAGATTAGTTTACTTAATGACTATGCCCTAAGGAAAATGCAAACAAATCATTGAAAACTTTGTCTTAATTTAACACACGTTTCATTTTCCCATAACATTCTCACGTTGTACTCCCGAATCTTTTTACTTTTTTATGAATAAATACAGGAAGTACTTCGCAAAAACAGCAACATTTAGGGAAGTACTGACTGGGTTCTTGAATACCTACTCGAACGGGGTTGAAATTCAACATCTTTTAACTAAATAGCCATCGTCATGTATACTGTAGTCATTAGTGGAAAACTGTTTGTTTATCTTGTTAGGTTACAATGTAGTTAATGCGACATATCCAGGTGAAAAAGCATATTTATGTATATAACCCCTTCGAGAAGCCCAAAAGAGGTTATTCGAGAGTATATTACTGTTCGGCCCAGAATTTATAACTTCTTTTACAATGCAACTGGGAAGCTTACTTGTTCTTTAATCACTCTGGGTCTAGGGGGAATCGGAAGGTAGTTTTGGAGTTTTAAATGCTAGTGCCAGTGTTAAATAAAAGACTAAAACTCGTGTGTTTTTGGCCGTGTTATGAATATAGTACCTAACAGCCGGGGCCACGTAATTATATCTTCGAAGAAGGGCCTCTGGAAAGCACACCTCAGACCAAATTTTAAGAACAGTCAAACATTTGTTATATTGTTTTGTGTATAGGCATGCCTTTTAGTACGTACATATATTTGTTTATGTGACTGCGAATCATTTCCAGAATATGTAAGAACATATTACTATTTTTTGTAGTGCCAATTTCCTCGTGTGCTGAGATTTTATTGTATTATTAGAAAGTTACTGTGGTAGAGACGATAGAAAATCTTCGAGAGCGGCACACGTTTCACAATTTTATAAGTCGTACACGCGAAAGTCACTTGGTTTTTAATCACTGTAATAACTGGTGGCTTCCGGAGTTGAAGTTGATGGGTTCTATATAGTCACAGAGCAGGTATATGTTCGCTGGTATAAAAGCTAAACTTGGAGATGGTAGGTACCTGTCTCGATGTCAAGGTTGGATTTGACAGATCACATAATGAACAGAGATCTTGGTTTGTCTCAGCATTCGTGGGGCCAAGTAACCCGCCTGTCGAACGTAATTTTCTTCTTGGGGAAAAAATTATACAAAAGCAATACAAAACCAAAGAATACGATGTAAAAACGGCCTCCGTTAGCGTGATTTACAAATTGGTGAATATAAAGTTCAANGAGAGCGGCACACGTTTCACAATTTTATAAGTCGTACACGCGAAAGTCACTTGGTTTTTAATCACTGTAATAACTGGTGGCTTCCGGAGTTGAAGTTGATGGGTTCTATATAGTCACAGAGCAGGTATATGCTCGCTGGTATAAAAGCTAAACTTGGAGATGGTAGGTACCTGTCTCGATGTCAAGGTTGGATTTGACAGATCACATAATGAACAGAGATCTTGGTTTGTCTCAGCATTCGTGGGGCCAAGTAACCCGCCTGTCGAACGTAATTTTCTTCTTGGGGAAAAAATTATACAAAAGCAATACAAAACCAAAGAATACGATGTAAAAACGGCCTCCGTTAGCGTGATTTACAAATTGGTGCATATAAAGTTCAAAATTTCCGATTTTTCTACGAACAACGGGCGGCGGCCATCTTCTGACATCAAACTGTGCTGTATTACCGCTGTCATGGGCTGTCATGAATTTGAAAATAGTTTTATTTAAGGATTTAATACCATCACTTACGACCCGTTGGAGCTATTGTGGGTGCCGAATATAATTTTTCACGGAAAGCGAGAGGTATCTTGGTGTCACTCGTGGAGAATTCGGCCGCGAAAGCTCCACGAACATCTCGTAAAAGCCGCGGAAAGTACGTTCTCTTCTAACCTCACGAAAGAGACGCTCATGGCTTTATAAGCATTTTTATTAGCGCTAATGCCGGATTTAAATGTAGTTACATTTGACCTAAAAAAAGTTGAGGGAGATATAGAAGAGAAAGTCGCGACGCGCCACAGATATGGCGTCTCGGGGAACCAACGGGGGCTTCCTCAGTCCTGGGGCGCGGTCCGTACGCCGAGAGAAAAGCCAGGGCTTTGTTCTCGTGCAGAAAATGGAGGGTGATAGAGCGAGGAAATAAAATTATCGCATCGCGAAAACGGCGTTTTCGCCAAAATAATCCCGGCTTTATAAAATTATCGTCTCACGAGAGAGATGCAAGATGCAGACCCCTTTTAAAAAACTAATTTCGGCCTTAAAAATTCAAAAATACGCCGCAAAAATACGCCTAATAGACGAAAAAAGGACGAAACGCGCGCGTAAAAGCGGAAGAAATTCCCGATCCCTCCCGGGAAAAAAGTCTTCGGTCAGAGAAATCGACCTCGAAAGGCTTCAGTAGGTAGGCGTTCCCGACTCGCTGTGTCTCACTCCCCCGCTAAAAGCCGCGGCGAGTCGCACAGACGCCCGGGAAAACGGAAAATTCACTGGGAAGGTGGCAAAAAATCGCCATCAAAATACGACGTTTGGATTAAGGGAAGGACGGCGGGGGGCTTCGCCGCGAGCCTTTGTGGCAGGCAAATGCATCTTTTTGGGGGGCGGGTGTGCGAGCGAGAGTGCCCCCCACGCTTTAATATACCGACGCACCTAAAGTATGAAATAAATTCAGTAAAAACTAAACAATTTTTTTTGGGAAAAATCCTCGAACAGGTCGATTTTTAATTAAAAAATACATATTTTAATAAAAGGCGATTTTCAACCGTCATTTGTTTTCTAGTAATGACGTTATAGATATATTTTTTTAAATAGCAACTTGTTGATTCTGAAAGATCGTTTCATTGTCGATCCGACAGTATTAAAATGTTGCCATCTTACATAGGAAAGTTTTCGAGTAAATGACGATTGAATATTAGAAAACCCAAATCAATTAAAAAAAAGCAAAAACGTTATCAAATTTAGTTTTTCGAAATGCCTGAAATTTTTTATGGATCACGTAGGTGTAAATCTTTACAAAGTCATACTAACTTTCTAAGTATTGTAAGCGATATAAAAATTTAAAATATTATGGCAAATTTAACTGTCACACAAAGAATTGAAATGTTAATTCTTATCGGATGCGGGGATAAGACTAGAACGCAGCAGGAAGTTGGCGATTTATTTAAAGAAAAACATCCAGATCGCCGTATCAGCCAATCAACAGTCAGTAAGATAGAATCTAAATTTAGAGAAACTGGCAATGTTGTAGATATTCCAAAACCTGGACGTCCAAGCATTAGTGAAGATCACAAACAGAACATTTTGATAAGTATGGTAAATAATCCTCATAATACTTCACGATTGGTTGCATTAAACAATGAAAATAGTCAGATCACAGTGCTACGTATCCTGAGGTAGGAAAAATATCATCCCTACAAAATTCAACTTGTGCAGGAACTCAATGAAGACGATCCCGACCGCCGCTTACACTTTTGTGAAATTATGATGGATTTATGTCAAGTAAATAGAGATTTACACCGGCAAATACTTTTTCAGACGAGGCCACGTTTTGTCTCAATGGTACATTGAACCGTCAAACTTGCAGGTATTGGAGTCGGGAAAATCCTCATTGGATGGCAGAAAAACACACCCAACACCCACAGAAATTAAATGTGTGGGCTGGAATAGTTGACAACAGAATAGTAGGGCCTCTCTTCTTTGAAGGAACCCTTATAGGAGAAAGAGTTTTTACAAAATGACCTTATTCCAGCGCTTGCAGTAATTTTTCCTAACGATAATGACCCTGATATTCCTGATGACACCATATGGTTTCAGCAAGACGGTGCACCTCCGCACTATGCGCGCCCTGTTCGAGATTTTCTGGACAATTGTTTTCCTAGGAGTGGATCAGCAGACGAGGACCGATGGCCCGCGCTCCTGGACTATTTCTTATGGGGCTACTTAAAGTCCAAAGTGTACGTTAATAGACCACATAATTTAGAACTCCAAAATTGTATTATAGATGAAATACACAGAGTTACCCCAGAAATAATTCATAATGTGCAAGAAGAATTTCTACACAGACTTGCGTATTGTCAAGAAGTCGGTGGGTGGCAATTCGAACACTTAATTTAGGTAGAAAACTTAATGAATTGTATTTGCTTGACATAGGAATTGTTATTTTTTTAATGAATAAAATTTACGTTTTCTAACATTCAATCGTCATTTACTCGAAAACTTTCCTATGTAAGATGGCAACATTTTAATACTGTCGGATCGACAATGAAACGATCTTTCAGAATCAAGAAAAAAAATAGGGGGTTGCTATTTAAAAAAAATGTCGATGACGTCATTACTCGAAAACAAATGACGGTTGAAAATCGCCTTTTATGCTAAAATATGTATTTTTTAAATTAAAACTCGACCTGTTCGAGGATTTTTTTTACCATAATTAAGTGGGGGTTCATGGATGTCAATAAGGAAAACCTTGCAGTACAATACAAAAGTTAGCTATTTATGAAAAATGTACTGAAAAGTTACTTTGTGGTCAAGTATGACTGTAACTGACCAATAAAATAAAATTAAAATCAACTTGAAAAAGTAAGTATATTTTATTTTTTTATATTATGTGTGGAACATTGTCTTTTAAATACGAACCATTAGGGTTAAAGCTCTATGAAATTTTCTAAATCTCCTAATTAAAAAAATTAACCACCTCGACCGTCCGATTTGAGAGCTTTTGACTACTTCCTGTGAACCCATCTTTGATTTTAATGAAATTTGATGACATAATTAATTAAAGTCTGTTTACTAAAGTGTTATACAAACTTAGTGCCAGAGGTTCTATAGTCGAAATTTTCCGCCAATGTCTTTCTACCTCGGAGCGTGCCTTGAAGTTTTCCGCCGTCTGTCTACCCGAGTGTCAAATTCGGTTAAGGAAGTGATGCAGGTGTCTTTTTGGAATAGGGTATTTTTACATTTTTTTTACTTTTAAAATAGGAAGTACTTAAGCCATATATAACTAATGAAAACTTATTTTGTTTAAAAAAAAAATCGCTATAATAGTTTTAAAACAAATATAAATTTAAGTAAAATATTTGGCGCGAAAAATGTTTAATCGAGTACGACTGGTTGCCTAGACTATTGTGACGTAGGAACTCATATCAACAATGCAAAGTACAAGTACCTGTTGAGGTTATTTTATTTATTCCTGTTTTTATTGAGATTTTGCCAAGTTTATTTACTTTTTTTTAAATAATAAATATATAATACAAAAAGTAAGACATGTACGAATCACAAAATAAGTGGTGTTTTGTGCCCGGATGTAAAAATACTTCAATAAGTGCCCCTAATAAAACATTTATAAGTGTACCGCAGAATTCTTCACGCAAAGTTAAATGGTTTAAAGCAGCCAGGCGAGATGTTCCTAAATCAAAATCAACATTTTTTTGTTGCGAGGATCATTTTAACGTAAGTAAATATCAATTATGTACCTTAAGGACAATGTTCTAAATTTTGAGGTTAATTTGTATTAA
>NW_019418003.1:84766-114332 GCF_000390285.2 Anoplophora glabripennis
CATTCCCATTTGAAAAAATTTAGGGGATAGCACCCCCACTTAGGGGGTTGAAGATTTTGGTATGCTTTTTGAGCCAAAAGTTGTCCCCCTCAGAAACAAATTTGACCTGTTTTTGGATTTTGACGAAAAGTTCTTTACTACCCTGTATTGCCTTGCGGTACGTTTTCGATGGGCTAATATATATATATTATATTCCTAATATTTCTAAGAAAAAGGCGTGTTTTAGTGTATTCGAAAAACGAGTTATTTTTTAATTATTATTAATTTTAATTTACATAAGCTTATCATGCAGTTAATATAAAATAACTAAATCAATTTATTTCATCATAACGAAAATGAATGTGTCGTGACAGATGATCAGTATGGTCTATGAAATCCGCGTCCACAACATGGGCTCGCGGCGGAGACATCGAACGGAGGTTCGAGCTCCGCGTTGGGCTCCATGTCGAGGTAGGTGATCAAGTGACTGCGGCATGTGATGAATATGGCTTACAGACGTTGTGTCTAGGACACGGGCTCGTGGGGGAGATCTCGATGACGTAGTTCGAGCCCCACGTAGAGCGCCATGTCGGGTTAGACTTTCTAAATATGAACCACTTAGGCGGTGATCAAAACTTTGGGGAAAATCATGAGAGCGGACGGGCGAAGTACCAGAATTACTTAGATGAAATGAGCTGGCCATATCAGCTACAACATGGTCGGTTAAGGGGTTTTCGCATGGTATGGAACCCGAACGAGATGCGTATTGCTCCCGCTGAGTGCCATTTCGTAGGAATGCTAATTGAACTAGATCGTCCGTGCCAACGGCTCCACATTCCGGGACACCCGAAATCTGAGATCGTCCAAAATTGGCCCGGACCGTGAACCGTGGTCGGGCTCATGGGATTCCCCGGACCCTACCAGTTGGTATGTAGGTATAACCTCGTCCCGAGTATTTGTGGGTGACCCACTTCGTGGTAACTCTTGAGTGCTACTCGTCTCTATGAGTGCATCGTGGTCGAGGTGGTATCTGTAACTCGCGTAGCAGCGGACCTCAGCATGTACGGCGCTGTGGATGCGCCGTGCCGCGTACTTCCAAGAGCTACCACCTTCGGTCCCTCAGACTGTCCACAGAGCATCGAGATAGCGTTGCAGATAGAGGCCAATTTCCTCTTTCACCCGGAGTGTCGGGAGATCATTCGCCGGCTAACAGGCGTGAGGGCAGTCCTTGTAACCGCTGGCCTCTCCGGCTAGGGACGAGGTCTCGTCTAGCTCAGTCTTGATCATCTGATCTCGATCTGATTTATTATTTATATCTTCGAGGGCACCAATCCTCGTAGCACTTGATTTCGCGTCGCAGGGAGACATCTTACCCCGTACGACAATGTCAGAGCGAGCTTTTGCTCTGAAGTCTTGTAGAAACACTGATTCTACTAAATATGAGTCTCTCGAGGTAGCCCTGAGAAGCAAGGACGACTTCTATTAAAAATTCGAGTACGCCGCCACAATGACGTGCGTACTCTAGCTTTGAACTCGTGGGTCGCAAAGATAATGTTTCGTAGGGGTATGACGAGGAAGGTTGCCTCGACGAGTGACCTAGAGATTTGACGAGGAAAGTTGCCCCGGATTTACATAACTCGAAGGAATGTGTTTGATAGGGCTCGTTGGAGCCTATGTGTACCGCTGTTCCGAGGTACGGGTCTCGTGATAGAGCCGGCACAGTTGGAGACAGGGTCTTTGTCGGAGGTGGTCAGCCCCGGGCGGTATGACAGGTCTCAAAAGGAGCCTGGAATATGTACCTCGATTGATGCGGGGTCTCGATAGAGCCGCTGGCTATCAGATCGGGTTTTCACCTCATATTGGGCTACCTCGGGTGGAATATCTCGTGAAGCGAGTAGTGGTTGCTAAGCACTATATTACCTCGTAAGGTATTTCGTCGAAGGTAGACAGCCTTGACGGAATCTCGTTAAGCGAGCCTGTGAGCTCCAAATGTCTTGGATTTGGTGTCAGGGTTTTTACATCAAACTTTGGAAGATATGTTAAAAGATTTATTAGTCAGTATTACGGACAATAAGTTCTCTTGACATATACAAGTTTTTATCATAGAAATATATTCATATAAAATATGCTCTGTTCGTTCATTTACGCGCTTTGTACTCCCACTAATGAACTGCAAACGCCACAAGTTGACGCTCGATCGCTTTCCAGTAAAGTCCTCGGATCTCCATACTTTTGGCGGAGCGCTCTTAAATCGTCCGCCAAAATGTCCACCAAAAAGCTCCCGTTGTCGACGTCGGATCTCGTTCCCCTTTGGCCTCTCCGGATAGTTGATGTCGGCATCGGGGATTTTGGAGTTGTTTCCCATTTTGAAAAAACTCTACCCTCGGTCTCGGCTTAGGCTACCGATCATCGTATCCAACCGCCAGAGCGGTGGGACCCTCGGAAGACGGTCTTCTTGGCCCAAAGACGGGAAAATTGGAAAGTGTGGTGAAATTTCTCCCGTCTTCGTAAAAGGGCTTGTGGAGTCATTGGTACTGGATGGATCTCGTTCAGAAGTGGTATGATAATGCACAGCATGGAGTAGTACCGTGGTTGCAGGGTTCGGCCGAGATCGCGCGGACACTTCCGGCGGCAGCTAGGAAAACGTAGAATCCTATTATGGATTAGCTGGCCGTTAGTAGTCGCACGATTCGGCTCGAATTTGAAAGTGATAACCACATAGGGATACTCTATTATGGTTTTGGGGTTCGACCGAGATGGAATGAGCGGAACGGCTAAAATCGCGGAAAACGTAAAATCCACGTTTCCCCGTATAACGGCGTTATTGCTCATCCGAATCGGACGAAATTTTAGGGAAGTAATGCCAGCGACTTGAGGAGTGCTGCATTAAATTTTGAGACCGATCGCTCAATAAGTTCTTGAGTTATTGGCGATAGCGTCCTTGGACCAATTGAAACGATGAGTAAAAAAGTTGATGGACTTTCCAAATATCGTCCTGAAGCGTGCCGGGGTTCGTCTGCAGGTTGCGAGGGCCACTGCAGTAAATACTGAGCGCAGGAATGGCAGACCCAGGTGAGATCGGCCGCGATGTGGGTGACATTGGAAACATCGGTGAAATTGGTCTTTAGACCTCGGCGGCGCTATCGCCGGAGGGATCGGTATCATTTTATGGGGCGACGTCCGCACTGGGATGCGGAGTCGCGGAAATCGGTTTCGGATGGCATCGAGTCCGATGGTAAAAAATGTACCGCGGTGGAATTACCCGTCGTTTGGCACGTCAACGGCGACGGGGTCTCCGACCATGGCGGCTTTTCTGATTGGACTGGAAAGGTAGGTGAATTTGACTGTTTCTCTTTTCCGATCTGATAGCCTCAGGCATATCCGCAGGTACGGGACGACGTCTGGGAATATACTGAGAGTGCGAAAATCCTGAAGATCGCTCGAAGGTTGGAATACGACAAATGGGATTTTTTTCGAAATACATTTTAATTATCTGAAAAATATGCGAAGAGACACTGTTTCTAAAAGCATTTAAAAAATTCTGTCAATGATTTAAATGCTAAATATTCCTCATATTTATTTGTACAACGATATTAAAGATATATATTTTCTTTAAAATTGCATTTGCAACTAAATACACTTGGCCAATTTCCAAGCTACTCAATGTCCAAGAAAGTATTCCCATCATCAGGTTTGAATACCAGTTCGTGATTTTCGCCTCATTAATGTCATTGTAATTTTTCTTATTTTTTCAACACCGTATATCTTGAAAACCAATGACTTTAAATACTTGGCTCATAAAGATTATTATTTGGTCAAAATGATGCGAAGAACCTTCTAAAGTTATAACTTCATCCAGTATATGCACACTCGTAAATATAATGTCTTTACCTGCATAGTGTTGTAAATATCAAAAGAGAATTGCTCATCTATCACATTAAAAAAAATACAAACGGGCTCCTCAGGAATTTTGGCTAACTATTTCTTAATCCGGCCCTGGTTATACTTATTTTGATATCTTTGAGCTGAAAGTTTGATTTTCTTCCACACATATTTTAAACTTTTTTGCCCTGGAACATTTTTCTGAGGGAAATTCCCTTTCCGATTCCTCTAGTAGTTTTTGATCTGTTTGCCTCATTACTCAGATTTCATTTGCAAATAAAACATTACTGTTTTACGAGTATATACTCAAATTTTTAGAGATCTCGAAATAAGTTTGCTATTAAATATCTGTATATCTTTATACCCATCTTTTAAATATTTCATCTTTATTTGCAAATAATTCACCTTTATTAAAAAAAGTTTGTATTATTTGTTACAATCCTTATAAGTGAGTAAAATTATTTAACCTCATTATTTTTAAAATTTTGTACTGTGCGCTAACTAAGAGTTTTGTCACAAGTTTTTTACTACTTTTATAACGAGCGTTCAAATAAAAACGTGGTCAAGTTGGTTCTGAAAATTTGGACGTAGGGTGTAGCGTATAGCAAATGAACTTAAACGTCATCTGTCAAAGCGCTATATCGCCGCTATCAATTTGAATATTTTCGTTTTAAAAAGCGTTTCAAATGGTGTAAATGTGTAAAAGTGTTTATCATAGAGTCCTATTTTAGAAATGGACGCAAGATTGATGGAATATGGAAGTATTCTATTGAGGAATGTTTCATAGAATTTCAAAATCAATTTCCCGGCGTTGTTGAGTACAAAATTTTTCAAAGTGTAGTTCAGCGTTGTGTTAATGTTTTTCGTGAAACGGGCAGTGTAACAAGAAAAGAAGGAAGCGGCCGACCTAAAAAGCGGACTGAAGAATTAAAAGAAAATGTCCAACAAATAATGGAAAATGCGCCAAGAACTTCTGTACGTGTTTTATCACAAATGGTGGGAGTATCAGTCGGTACCTGCCACACAGTGTTAAAAAAGGATTTGCGTTTGTTCTCCTATCGTTTAACTTGTCAGCAAGAACTTCATGAAGTTGATTTTCCGCGACGGGCTGTATTTTGTGAATGGTTTTTAAACAACTACGGTGAATAGTACGCGAAGCACAAAGGCTCCATCTATCGCGCTGACTTCCACTATGCCATTCAAATGGCTACTACGGTGGAAGCGACCTGCTAAAATTTGCCAGGTACTTTATTGCACGAATGTCGCTATTAGAGGGCGAAACACTGGGTGTCGCAAATGTAATTCAATGCCGGTAGGGGCAAATAGCCCTCGGAGTAGTTGTTTTTCGCGGCACTGACGACTAACTACGGTGAACTTCATAATATCACCTTTTTTTCTGATAAAGCCTGGTTTCATTTAAGTGGTTACGTAAACTCACAGAATATGAGAATGTGGTCTTCTGAAAAACCAGA
Organism: Anoplophora glabripennis; assembly: GCF_000390285.2. Lineage (NCBI taxonomy): Eukaryota > Metazoa > Arthropoda > Insecta > Coleoptera > Cerambycidae > Anoplophora > Anoplophora glabripennis. The sequence goes on from NW_019418003.1 coordinate 90,100, forward strand.
TAACTTTTTGTCGAGGGCTCTCTACACGCTCAAAAAATTGGAGTTTGGTGTGCTCTCAATCGAAGGAGGATTTATGGACCTATTTTTTTTAATGGTACTCTTACTGCGCAAAGGTATAGAGAAGAAATTATCGCTCCTTTTGTTAACCAGCTGGAAGAAAACGAAATTACAAACTTTTACTTTCAACAAGATAGCGCAAGGGCACATACGGCAGGCGAGACGATGAATATGTTGAGGGAAGTTTTCCAAAATCGACTAATAAGTCTCAATGCTGAACATGAATTTCCACCGAGGTCATGTGATATTACGCCGTGTGAATTTTTTTGTGCCCTTACCTTAAAAACACTATTTTTGAACTGCCTATTCCTGATTTAAACCATCTGCAGGCTCGACTTATAGACAAGATTCGTGAAATTAACAATACCCCGAGCATCTTAGAAAATGTCTTTAATTATTTGAGGAACAGGTGTGAAAAGTGCTTGGAACAAGGGGGGGGGCACTTTCAGCAGCTGCTTTAATTTATTGTTATAACAAGGAGGGGGACACTTTCCGCAGCTCCTTTAATTGTTTGTTATTGTTATCACGATTATTCTTTAAAATAAAGTTATATAGTCATTAACGTTATTGAAACTGACAGCTGCTATACAGCTCGTTGAGAAATGAGGTTAAGTTGGTCGCTATAAGCTACTCCCTACGTCCAATGTGTCAGAGCCAACTTTGACCACGTTTTTATTTGAACGCTCGTTATTTTAAGTAATCCATTTTTGTTTGTTTTGCTTCATGCCCGTCTTTAAACGTCCTTTATTTCCTTCTTAAAATCTTTATCAAACCACTCCCGCCTTTTTTTTGATTTATACATTTTCCTATACACACTCATAACTATATTAATAATTAAATTATTATTATTGTTCTCATATACTCATACTCTATTGGTAACACTATAATAAGATTGAATATTACTGAATTGAAAGAAAACCTTACCTAATATTTTCCTTAATTTTTCTTAATGTTATCATAACAGAGCAGTCTTTTGCAATTGAAGATATCATATATGGCACAAAATTTAAATCTGAGACTTTTTCATCCTCATTCGAACTATTTAAAGCCATTATAGTACATTTTAAACATGTATCCCGATTATCTATTTTATTTAACAACATATTTACATATCTCCAGTCTTTAAAATCTCCTGGATTTAATAATCTATTATAATAACTGCCGTCTTCTGCATTTAACATTTGTAGTGATAGTATTTGTTTCAAGACGCATCCTTTTGGTAAAATAGTATCAATACTTTTTTTTTTAATAATTTCATTCCATTCGCAAAAAAGCTTCAATCTGCAGTTTCCCATAATATCAGCGTTGTATAAGTTTGTTATTAAACACTGTTGAATCAACTTGCAGAACTCCTCGTGTAATCTGAAAGGCAAGAGATACATTACTGTATAAAAAAGTTATAAAATACGATAAAATCTATGTATACACTATACAGTGATTCATAATCTTGTTATATATTTTTTTGTTATTAAAATATTTGCACACTTTTATACATGTTGCAGATATATTTGTTTTCAATGTGTAAACTTTGTGACGCGCCCTTCCTGTTAGTTGTATGTTGAAGGTAGTGGGGATTTGGGAAGTGTACTGGAATTGGGGTGTGGAGGAGAGTGCGGGACAGTCAGTGCTAAGCCAGTAGAAAGTGTACTATGGAGTTTATACAATGAGTGGACTCTTAGGCCGCATTTATACTTCCAGTCGGCAGGTGATAGGCGCCAGGCGATAGGCGATAGGCGATAGGTGTTGGGCGACAATGCATTTATAGTTTACTCCGGTGTTACGTATTGAATGCAGGAATGAAAGAGGAAATTCAGACTCTTCCATCTCAATTAAGATGTCGTTTAGAACGAGTCGTGCGCTTTTAGTATTAGAGACTGAAGACGAAGATAGAAATAGAAGAAAAACAAGAAGAAAATACAGTGTTCACCCGGTAAATGCGGTCAATATGGAGAATTTCAGCATCTCTACCGAGATCTCAGGAACTATCCTGAAAGGTTTTTTGAATTCATGTACATGTCTGTAGAGACATTTGACTTTATTTTAACAAAAATCGCCACGGAGAAATAGATTATACTGCGGGTGTCGCGGGTGATGTGGCTCGCAGTTGCCGCATATCACAGATACGGGTGACATCGCCGTGTTGTCTTCTGCCACCTAACCAAACTATAAACGGTAGCATTTAAAACAATGCAAAACAGATATGAGCGACGTCGCCTGTCGCCTATCACCTGACACCCGTCGCCTACCACCAGGAAGTATAAATGCGGCCTTATGGGACGCGCAAACAAATTCGGATCCCATTTTATGATCCAATGTAAAGTTTAAGGAGTCGCCGTAGTAGCGCTGATGCACTGAAGAGTCTAGTAACGAAGTTGTGCTTACAACGTCAATCGCATTAGACAAGTGTTGGACTTATTTAATTCTATATCTTTAAAATGTGCAATCTCCTCTCGCTTCCACACTCAGTCGGCAAAAGGGGCGATATTCGGCGTCAAAGGTTTTTCTCGTGAGCCGCGAGCGTTTTTCCGGGGCTCCTCGGCGAGGTGCGGCGATTTTTCGAGCGGAACAGAGATGCGACATGTCGGGAACCCCCACCGTCGGATACTGAAAATTGATTTGCGGATTTTCGTCGTCGAATACGTTTTCCGGGTCGTAGGGGTCGTTATTTTCACGTCTGAGATCGATTTTCATCCTTCGCGATCGATATCGCGGCGAAAAACGGAATTTGAACGTTTCAAGATTTTTGTGGACTTTGGAGGCGATACGGAAAGTTAAATAACCTATAAAAGAACAACACACCGCGTGTCTGAGATAGCTCAAGCGGCCAGACGCCGGCTGTCAATCCACGGGACCCGGTACGAATCTCGCGCGGGAAGAGCGCATTTTTATTTTTTTATTTTCGCCATTTTTTACGTTATTTCATTAAAACGTATGCAGACAAATTTTCCATTTACAAACCAGATGCTTTTTTGGTATAAAACGCTTCAGGAAATTTACGCGGATTCGAAATGTGTCGACTTGTACGTTAAACGACGACAGTCTTCGCTGTCTTGCAACTCATTACCTCGCGAAACAACGAGGTTTATTATTATAACAACTTATTTTGAAAGATAGGCCCCCAAACGACTAACGAGGCGTCAAAAGTATAAGAAAATTGTTTGTAAATTCTTGAGATATAGCCACCGTAAATTGAAAAGAAAAAAGAACGTAAAAATGAAAATTGTATCTTTTATAGAAATGTTATTTTATCAGGTCAAAAAAATAACACAAATTTTATTATTTTTTTCTATACCCCTATAAACAGTATACCTACCGGAAAGAAACAGAGAAATAAATATATATTCCAAACCGTACGCCCTTTAAACTAATAACTCCTTTATCTATAAGCCGTGGGCTTGGAGGAAAAACGAGAGAAATTAATATCTCCCAAACTGTAAGTCTTTTAACCTTATAATAACCCTTTACCCTATAGCCGTATAAGTTATGTGCTCGGAAGAAAAAATGAGAATATAAATAATAACCGAGCTTTAAATTTTTTTAAAGCCCTTGGACTATGTGCAAACTATTATTGATTTCCTGTATCCTGGGTCGATAGGTTTAAGTTTATTACCTATATTAATATAATTTTATATAATTTTAAAACCAATAATAGTTTGAACGTAGCCTATAGAGCTATAGCGTAAATAAAATCTGAGAAAACGGCATGAGTACTGCAGTAGTAAGTATACTTATATTTCTACAGACCGCGGCATAACGCTTGCAATGAGCTTTAATTTCAACTGCAAATAGATACTCGTAGATTGTACTGGAGCCGGAGAAATGACGAATCAAAGTCACCTATCGCAATGAGTTTTTTCTGTTAAAAAAATTATTTAAAAACAGAATAAGTACTGCAAGTGTAAGTATATTAAAAGTATATTTTTAGTATTTTAAAGATGGTGCTTGAAATAACTAATAGGCTTTAATTTGAGCTGCAAATAGATGGGAGAGTTTGCCTTGCAAGGTCGATCCAGATGGCAGCATGTAAATAGCTTCTGTCATGCCTGCCGCGTTTGCGCGTTGCACGCTGCGTGAATGAGACAGAATCAATTTATAAATTAAAATTTGAATGAAATTTTTATTACATACAAATCGTAAAACCAAACTTATTTTTGTAAAGGTAATGAAATCACCTTCTAAGGAAACTTGAAGCTATAAATGCAACAAAATAATAAATGAAGAAACGAAGTCATTTTTGACGAATTTTGGAACCTTGGAGATCATACTCGGCAGTGGGATTTTCTTTGTAAGGTGTGTGACACAATGAGAAAAAAAGTAGGTTACTGTACATAATAAATAATCCAGAAGGAATTTCTCGCAATTATAAGTTTGTCATTGACAATAATGAGAAACAAATTTGCTAAACGATGTTCTTAAATACGCTTGCAATTTCTTAATCCGTTGTAAGCACCGCTTTGCAAAAAATTGGTGAAGGTGGTACTGTAGAACGGGACAGAAGAGGAAACACAACACTAGACCACATAAGAACTCAGATGCTCTAATAAAAAACATTATGGAACACATAAAACTTTTTCCACGTATGCCTTCTCATTATACAAGAAAAAACTCAAAACGAATGTACTTGGAAGAAGGTTTGAGTAGGTATTTCACGAATGCACAGAATGTATTTAGAATATGCAAAACAACAAAAATGGGATGCAGTAGCAACACTCAGAGAATACAGGGATACCTCTTAATTTGAAATTTAATATAACCAAAAAAAGAGTGTTCCATGTGTAGTGCCTATAACAATACAGATCCCAAGAAGAGAACAGAAAAAATGGAAGATGATTATAATAATATGAAAGACATTGATAAAGAATTTTCGAAAAATGATAAATGCTTTGATTTGCAGAAGGTGTTAGTAACGCCCAAGTCAGAAGTCAGCGATTTTTATTATAAAAGTAAAATCGCAACATACAATTTTGGATTTGGAAATAATACACCGTTTTCTTGAAATTGACCACACATAGAATAAAATGACATGCTGTGATTGAAGTTGCAAAAGAAACATCACTCTGCTATATACACTCCTGATAGTCCTGATCAGTAGATTAGTCTAATAAAAATGGCCAAAGTTACTGCCCCACAGTACAAAGTAAAAGAAATGTCTCAAGAAGATTTTGTAACTTTTAAACCAATGGTAAAAAAACAAAATTGGAAAAAAGATATTACCGGATAAGCTGTAAAAAACAGCAAAATCAGAGAAATCCACTGCAATCCAAAGTCTCCCAATAAAGTATTTTTTGTGTATAATTTTGGAGAAAATCACAAAGAACTAGACTTACAAACAAAAAATACACGCAAACGCGAAGATGTCAATTTCCAAGATTGTATCAAGGTTTGCTGCCAATTGATGGTAAAAAATTAAGCGGTCTTTTGGGTCTGTATTTGATACTAATTTGATACTAATTTGATACCACCGATGTATCATGGATTTTACAACTCCCTTCGGCCTTCTAGTAAAACTGACCACCAGGAAAAAGTAATATTGACCAAGAAGATGACTCTGACTCTGAACCGTAATAAATTTTCCTTTTATGTCATTATTGATTATTAACAATTATTTTTTTATCTAAAAATAGAAAATGTTCAATTTTTTTGTACCTTATTAGTGTAGCAAGTTGTTTCTTAATAAAAATTTTGTCCACGAAAACTGTAGTAACTCATTCAAAATCCATTTTTCTTATCCTAAACTATTTTATTTAGATCATCAATAATTAATTAAGACCTAAACAATAATTACTTTGTTAAAGAACAATTTAGCTCTTGTAATAAAAAAAATAACGAACATTATTATTTTCTCAACTATTCAAATGCAATTATCTCAGTATAACCAAATTTGAGATAGACAGTTTTCCTTGGGAGAGTCGATAAGCAGCACAAAACCAAATAGGCCCCGATTTCGATTTTTCCTGACGGCCCCCAAATGAGCCAGACATTATCATCAGTAGCTGTAGTTTCATTCAAAGGCACCTTCCTTGATGACGATTCAATTTTTTTTGCTTTTGGTAATAGTTTTGGATGTAAAGGTTTCTTAAAATCCTCTGGTTTATAGTTACCCCAGTCCGTTTTATTATTTTCGGTATTATCCTCATCATCCTGAAATAAAATAAGTTTGACTCATATAAACAATAACAATTCCTCGAACGTTTCTTTTTAAATATGAAGGGTGTATATTACCTCAACAACGTGCAGAAGTATGGCTGTGTCATCATCTATTTCTTCCATATATACGTTTTCTTGCACATTGTCACAGTCGACTTGATCTAATTCTTCTACATCGCTACACTTATTCTTCAAGCCATATACAGTTTTCTGATTTATTATTTCCAAAGCCAAATCCAGGTTTGAATTAGTGTTGACTTCATATCTTCCTCCACCTGTGCGAATTAGAGATGCCTTTTCATCAACAACATCCTTCCTTGTACACTTCTTTATATTTTCATAAGCTTTTTTGAGTGACGCTGTATGTCGAAATATTCCTGTACGAGACTGAGTATTAAAAATATCAGTTATTTTTTTCCATGCCTCCTCTTTATCTCTCCAGGTAACCGCATCGGACTTTTTTAGACTCGATAACACTTTTATATTCTAACATAATATATAATAGCAAAATTTTTTCTTGGTGCGTATAATTTGCCGAACGAGTTTTTTGTCTTTGATCTTGATCGCCCATAATAAAGTAATTAAAGCAAAGCATAAACACAAAAAATCAAAATAATGTACTTGTTGATACGAAACAATAACGATATAACCTCACTTTTAAGTAAAAATTAATAAGCAGAAGTTAGCTGTAGAACAAGTTCAGTAGTTCTTAAAATGTTTCGATTCACTTTGTTAAGGGAAGTCAATTACTAATTGGTACAACAAAAATTAATTCTAAGGTCCAGTTAATACTTAGTTAACTAATTGTAAATGTAACTTTTGACAGTTCCTGTCAAATTAATTTTGCCTTCAAGTGAAACTTTACTGTCTATGAATTTGAATACGGCACTAATAAGGTATGGTCTTTAATATTGCATCTATTATCTTGATTCTATAATAACTTAAATGTTTAGATCTGTCAAATTTGTAACTAATTTGTGATACTGTGATATTGACTTTCATAACACAAATTAATTACGGAAGTACCTTTTTTTCTTCTTGAGTAGTTCTTTATCTCACAATTCTAACAAACTGGATACCTGAAGCTTACTTTCATTCACTAATTTCACATTATTTTCTCCTTTGGAGGTTCCCTTTATGCATCAACTTGTATGTAATATAAATTTCCTTTTTATTTTACTATTCTGCTCCACTTACTTCCAACTTTTAAATTCCTCCAATTTGACTCTTTTCACTCTTTATTTTATTCTGTAACTAATTTCTTTTTTTTTCTTTTGTTTTTCCCTTGATCCTCACTATTCCTTATGGTCCATTGAAATGTTACATTTTTTTGGGCTTAGCGTGCAAAAGTCAGAGCACGCAATTTTATTTTTTGGATGTCAAGAGGGGGTTAGTGTAAAGTTAAATCTATGTTTGTGGGGTCGCAACCCTTGTGCATCGGCTGCCATCTTGTAAAAAGGGCTGCGAATGGTTTTTATACTACTACTTACTATATATATCGGACAAACTATTCGTCGCACAGAAAATTTGTAAATACATTTTTTGTTGAAAATTAAATTCTCTACAATTTTGGTTCCGTAACTTTTAGTCGTAGAACCAAAAATAACAAAGTTATTAACGAAAATATATAAAAATTTGGGAACAAATTTTCTTTTGGTCGTTATAACTTTTTTTCTGGTCATTTTACAATGAAATTACATCAGAGCATTTGGATAGAGGGGTTTTCAAGGAATAATTTCCATTACAAGCTTTTTCAAATTTTATTTATTTATTAGGGTTTTACAGCAATGCGAAACTTTTCTCTATTCTCCAGTACTAGTAAGTATACATTAATATGAATGATTAGGCATAGTTTTCTCTCATCTTTCCATGATTTTTATAAGAAACATTTTATTGATTGACATTACAATGTTGTTAATTAGTTATTGACACTTTTCCTCACCCCCTACGAGGTAGAGTCTGGTGGCGCGTTTTTTTTTACGTCGTATCCCTAGTACACAAATTTTCTGTGCCACGAATAGTTTGCCCGATATAGTAAGTAGTAGTATAAAAACCATTCGCAGCCCTTTTTACAAGATGGCGGTCGAAGCACAAGGGTTGCGACTCCACAAACATGAATTTAACTTTACACTAACCCCTTCTTGACATCCAAAAAATAAAATTGCGTGCTCTGACTTTTGCAACCCCAAATGTAACTTTTCAATGGACTATTAAGGTCCTTACACCTTCCTTTATATTCTTATAACGTTCTCTTTTTTTCCTTCACTTCACTTTAAACTTTATTATCTATTACTTACTCTTCTAACATTCTACTGACAAATTTTATATTAATTTCCCTAAATTATTGTTTAATATATTTTATTTTAATTTACATTACCATTTTTTTTTTTAACCTAATACCTATTGATTTTGGTTCTGCCATATGCCTTTACTTTTTTATTATAATTTTCTTATCACTCCAGATATTTTTATGAAAGTTTGTACACACCTATTAATCATTAAGAAGCATTGTTTGATGTAAAAAATGTTTTAAAATCTTTGCCAATGACGTTCGTACGAGGTTTGAACTAAACATTTTTGAAGAAAAAAATGGTACGCCACTGCGTTTTCTAAAAACTAAAATTATTTTTAAAATCTCCATTTATTTTACAGCAAATTCGGTCCCTAGACTTACTCTCGTACGACGCACCATTTGCACGTAAAAAAATGAAAACCAAAAAAGTTTTTTCCCCAAGTTCATTGAGACTGCTTTTGATATTTTGTTGCCATTTTGTAGACACCCACCATGCGTGGAAACACTTTTTGTGGGGCAAAAATTAATTTTCTACTTTCACAAATGACGTTCACGTAGGCATAATATTAAATGTTTGGATAGAAAAAACGGTAAGCTCATTAAATGCCCCCTTAAAGCAAATGAAATAAAAATTAGTAGGCTGGGTAAAGTGTCATAATTTTTTACGCTTCTTTTCGCAATAAAGTTGACATTGATTTTTCATTATTAAAAAATTATTAGAGTAGGAGGTAAAATCTCATAAAAAATGGTAAATTTTACAATCGGTGAATTAGCTGACATGCATTTTACTTATGGGGTTGCCGACGGAAATGCATACGAAGCCAGGAGGATATACCAAGAGCGGTATCCAAATCGCGTACTACCCGATCCGAGAACATTTTCTGGGATTCATAGACGTCTTCACGAAACCGGAAATTTAAAAGTAGACCACAGTGCTAAAGGAGTCCCTGAAACAGTAAGAACACCGGAACTTGAAGAAGGAATTTTACATGAAATTGAGGAGAACCCCGAAACTAGCACGAGGAAAATCGCGGCAACATTTAATGTTTCACACGTACTTGTTTGGAAAATTCTTATCGAAAATTTGTTATATCCATATCACATTGAAAGAGTCCAGGCATTACTCCCTAGAGATTTCCCGTTGCGCATTAATTTCTGTGAGTGGTTTCTTCAAAAGCTGCTGGAAAATCCGTTATTTGACAGGTACATTCTTTTTACCGATGAAGCTAGTTTTTCTCGAAACTCAATACGAAATTTCCATAATAACCATTTGTGGGCGGATGAAAACCCTTTTGCAATTGTTGAATCAAATCATCAAGAACAGTTTTCAATAAATGTTTGGGCTGGTATTATTGACGATTATTTGATAGGCCCATTTTTTCTCCCAAGAAGATTAGATGGACAATCGTATTTACACTTTCTTGAAGAAGATCTGCCGCCAATGCTTGAAGACCTTCCTCTTTTATTAAGAAACCAGATGTGGCTAATGCACGATGGTGCGCCTCCACATTTTAGCTTACGGGTGCGTGAATTTTTAAATCACAACTATCGCGATCGGTGGATAGGCCGCGGAGGAACGCAGTCATGGCCGCCCAGATCTCCCGACCTTAATAGTTTAGACTACTTTTTCTGGGGTCATCTGAAAAGCTTAGTGTACGCAGTGCCGATTCAAACCGAAGAAGAGTTACGAAATCGTATAATAGTATGCTGCCAAACCATAAGAGACACCCCAGGAATTTTTGAAAATGTACGTCAGTCTATGCGAAGAAGAGTAGATGCTTGCATACGTGTGGGTGGAGGACACTTTCAACAACTACTGTAAATACATAATAAATACATTATGACACTTTACCCAGCCTACTAATTTTTATTTCATTTGCTTTAAGGGGGCATTTAATGAGCTTACCGTTTTTTCTATCCAAACATTTAATATTATGCCTACGTGAACGTCATTTGTGAAAGTAGAAAATTAATTTTTGCCCCACAAAAAGTGTTTCCACGCATGGTGGGTGTCTACAAAATGGCAACAAAATATCAAAAGCAGTCTCAATGAACTTGGGGAAAAAACTTTTTTTGGTTTTCATTTTTTTACGTGCAAATGGTGCGTCGTACGAGAGTAAGTCTAGGGACCGAATTTGCTGTAAAATAAATGGAGATTTTAAAAATAATTTTAGTTTTTAGAAAAAGCAGTGGCGTACCATTTTTTTCTTCAAAAATGTTTAGTTCAAACCTCGCACGGACGTCATTGGCAAAGATTTTAAAACATTTTATACATCAAACAATACTCCTTAATGATTAATAGGTGTGTACAAAATTTCATAAAAATATCTGGAGTGATAAGAAAATTATAATAAAAAAGTAAATTTTATATTTTAAGTTTTCTTCTTAAAATGACCCAAGGATTCACACCCTTATGTATCGGCATTCAATTAATAAACACCCTGTATAATTGTTAAGTATTAGCGACTAGCTAGTTAAGAAACAAAATTTATGGTTAAATAATTGGGTAATATAGTCTTGGGAAAAAACAATAAAGGTTGAAAATTCTTTATTACTGCTCAAGCTTTCGAGAAAATCATACTCTTCTTCAGGAGTTCTACAATTTTTACAAAAAATTTTTTAATTAGTACATTATAATTACAAAAAGAAGGTAACTTAAGAAATGCGAGGTTCACAATGAAGATGGCATGTTGAGAGAATATAACAATAATAAACTTATAAACATTCACTTTGAAAAAGACTGATATTAATTAATAAAACAAACTGTGACCATACAAATGAACAGAAACAAGTCAACATTTTTTGGTTAAAATTGTTATTGTCGAAATATTAAAATTTATTTAAAGGTTCAGTTTATCAGAGCCGGATTGGCAATCTCAATACAGTCGCAGATCTGTATATCTTAATAATAATAATAATGCCATGTTATATCTTAAGTTCGTGGTAAAACCCGCGTGACCGCTGTATGGTATTCTTTTATTTTTTAAATTGTAAATAGGTGTGGTAAAAAAAACAAGTTAGCAAGTTTTTCAGACAGCTGTGTCAGCAAAATAAGCAAGTAGCCTGTTTCGACGTCACGATTATCAACTGCAGACACTGTACTATACGCCGGCTTTCTTCACGAATATAGCCGTGGTTCTAATTAATAATTAATAATAAATTTTCTAATTAGAATTATTATCGTCATAAAATTACACTGTTCGTTTTTTTAATAAAAGTGTCTTAGACTATTATAGTGAGCGTTGCTTTTTATGTGTGTTCTATTGGATAAAGAAAGGTAAGTCTATATGCACATTTTCAACATAAAAATGTAGCTTTATACACCAGTTATAATCTTAAACGGTAATTAGATGAAATTATTTTTCATAGTAAAAAAAATCCCCAAAACATATTAGCATCCTAAAAACTATAAATTAGCTGGTAAAACCGCTTATTAAATACAACAAATTCACTTAAACATTTATTATTTAACGAAGAAAAATTCTATTTAAAACCAGCATTATACAGGGTGTTATTTTAGCAGTTGAGAAAAAAAAACAATAGCTACAGGGTCTTTATAAAAAGTTACAAATTATTTAGCAACAACAAAATGATGGCTAAAAATCTAAAGTATTAATTTTTACAGCGGAAAGTCTAGCCGGGATAGAAGCAGTGTTGGAAAGGTACGAATTTTGGCTACAGGACGACAGAGGCATGGAAACCCAAAAAAACAAAGCAAAAATAGAGGACAGGGGGTAAGTAAGTTCGAATTTCATAATTTCAGATTGCTTTTCAGTTTTAATACACAGTCCACGTATTCTAAAAACTATAATTAACTATTAAAATGGCTTATTTCTAATAAAAATCGTATTTAAAGCATTAATCTTAAACTACAATTAGGCAAATTATTTTTCATAGTAAAAAATTCTATAATTAAAAATTTTAGCATTAAATTCTAAGACAGTCAAAAGCAGCTACCAAAATTAGTGGTATATTAAATAAATTCACTTAAACGTTTATTATTTAACAAAGAAAAATTCTATTTAAAACCACCATTATACATGCAGGGTGTTATTTTAGCAGTTGTGAAAAAACAATAGCTACAAGGTCTTTATTAAAAGTTACAAATTATTTAACAACAAAATGATGGCTAAAAATCTAAAGCAATAATTTTATAGGTAGTTGAAAGTCTAGCCAGGACAGAAAGGCATGAATTTTGGCTACAGAGGCATGAAGTTCAAAACAAGACAACATAACGACAGAAAAACAAGGCATACGAAGGGTAAGTTGCTAGATTTTTCTGCATTGTAGGGCGTGTCGTTTGTACCGATTCAATTCACAGTTAAATATGCTGGTTTGATATGGGTACCCGTGGTCGTGTAGGAGTCTATCTTAAACGATTACCTAAGGGTAATCATTGGATTTTTCCTTGCCAACGAAAAAAAAAGGTTTCAGCCACACGCGAAAAACTTAAATCCGTTCGCGAGCGCGAAAGGCCTTCAGGCTATCGAAACGATAAAAATGGCTGTCTTGTGGTTAGGGCAAATTCAAAAATATAATTGTTCGGCGCCGTACTCATAGCGCCATTCAAACATCTCGGCGGCAGTGTTTCAACTAAATAGATCCGTTACAATGATAAGTGATTTAGGACATAATTGAACGTTATATTGTCTTTCCTTGACAATTAAAAATTACTATTGACTACATTAAAAATATTCAAATTTTATTTAAATTTAAATAATTTTTGCCACAATTTTTTTTATTAAAGTTCAGTTTGACGTCATTTTGCATCGGAAAGTGACTCATCGAATTATCCGGTTCAGGCGTAAGACTAAATCTTTTTTCTATATTTAATTTTTCATAAAATATAAGACTAAATTTTTCTATATTTAATTTTTCGCAATTTTTCTACTTTTTAGTAAAGTATAGTTTTGGTGCAATTTCTACATAAAATAATTTTTCTGCTTTTCTATATTAAGTTTTCATAAAATAATTAGTAATTTGTGGCTTGAAACAATTTTTAAAAAAATTACAAAAAACTTACCACTTTGGCTAAGGGAAAGCGGTAAACTAACACAAAGGGTGGCTGCAGAGGCAGATAATGGGGAGAGGGCGGTTCTCACAATAATTAGTTGGAAGCCACGGCTACTCAATTCCACAAAATATGTTCGCACGTATGCGCACAAATGAAAGCGTTATCTTGAAGGCGACAACCCTTATCTATCTATCTCTTCTAGTCAGTTTATCTTTAATCTTTGAACTATTAAGAAATCGAGGTATCTAAATTTTTCGTCATTAGAGATACCGTGAAGAAAATTCGTCGTTTCAGTCTACAAGGACGAGTCTTGGAATTTAAAATAAAAACCTCCGACTGGCGCAGAACCTGTAAGATGAATTAAAGAGGCCATCCAGCAGGCCATCTTCATTGTGAACCTCTCATTTCGTAAGTTACCTTCTTTTTGTAATTATAAAGTACTAATTAAAAAATTTTTTGTAAAAATTGTAGAACTCCTGAAGAAGAGAATGATTTTCTCGAAAGCTTGATTTGAGCAGAAATAAAGAGTTTTCAACCTTTATTGTTTTTTCCCAAGACTATATTACCCAATTATTTAACCAGAAATTTTGTTTCATATACAGGGTGATTCATTAACAATGGGAAAGTCGAAAGCTGAAGATACTACACGTGAAATAGTGACGATTGGCGCAAACATGCCTTATCCGAAAGTTAATAGTTTCGGAAATACAGGGTGTTGAAAGTCAAAATTTTAAATCTTTTTTTTGCGATTATTCTGAAAATATGTAGGTTAGGAACTTGAAAATTTGTGACACTATATTTTTTTAGGCGACGAATAAGATGCGTGTTGTAATTTCAGCATTGCTCATAGAGGGCGCCACTTACGACCAATTTTACAGAAAATTTAGTTAATAACTTTTTACCCTGNACGACCAAAAGAAAATTTGTTCCCAAATTATATATTTTCGTTAATAACTTTGTTATTTTTGGTTCTACGACTAAAAGTTATGGCACCAAAGTTGTAGAGAATTTAATTTGCAACAAAAAATGTACTTACAAATTTTCTGTGCCACGAATAGTTTGCCCGATATAGTAAGTAGTAGTATAAAAACCATTCGCAGCCCTTTTTACAAGATGGCGGTCGAAGCACAAGGGTTGCGACTCCACAAACATGAATTTAACTTTACACTAACCCCTTCTTGACATCCAAAAAATAAAATTGCGTGCTCTGACTTTTGCAACCCCAAATGTAACTTTTCAATGGACTATTAAGGTCCTTACACCTTCCTTTATATTCTTATAACGTTCTCTTTTTTTCCTTCACTTCACTTTAAACTTTATTATCTATTACTTACTCTTCTAACATTCTACTGACAAATTTTATATTAATTTCCCTAAATTATTGTTTAATATATTTTATTTTAATTTACATTACCATTTTTTTTTTTAACCTAATACCTATTGATTTTGGTTCTGCCATATGCCTTTACTTTTTTATTATAATTTTCTTATCACTCCAGATATTTTTATGAAAGTTTGTACACACCTATTAATCATTAAGAAGCATTGTTTGATGTAAAAAATGTTTTAAAATCTTTGCCAATGACGTTCGTACGAGGTTTGAACTAAACATTTTTGAAGAAAAAAATGGTACGCCACNATAGTTTTCTCTCATCTTTCCATGATTTTTATAAGAAACATTTTATTGATTGACATTACAATGTTGTTAATTAGTTATTGACACTTTTCCTCACCCCCTACGAGGTAGAGTCTGGTGGCGCGTTTTTTTTTACGTCGTATCCCTAGTAGGCAGAATCCACTGACTTTTTCTAGCTGACATAATAATTAGTGTAATTAAAAATATCGCAATATTATTCCCAATCTACTGTGTCCTCAGTCTCTTTGATGGGCCAGGCTGCGACTCAGCATCTGGTTGAGCTTCCAATATTGAATTGTTGAGGAAGGATGGAGAATGAAGTGGCGTCATTGTTGGCAGTCAATCTTCAAAATCATTCTCCTCGATCAATTTTGATATCTCCATTATGTTGCTGCATGTCTCTCCAGAACAATTCAGGCACACTATAGAACATTTGAGGCCTGCCTTCTGATATCTACACATTGTTCCACAGTTTCCTTTGCATCGGCAGAATATCAACTTTAGAAGCTCAGGGGGTGCTGGAGGTTTTGAACTTTGAACAGGCATCAATATTTGTCCATACTTTTTCCAGACACAGTCTTGAGGGTCGTTGTAATTCCTGAGCCACGACTGGACCTGATGATAGACTCAGAGGCTGTGCAAGCGGGCTGTGTCTTGTGTTGGGGGAGGTGAAGACAAATTAAATGCATTATTTGTCACTGACTTGGCGAATCGTTTATATCAAAGACTATCAAGAGAATCATCATCTTTATTGCCACCATATAAATTTTCGCATCGCTGTAAAACCTTAATAAATAAATAAAATTTGAAAAAGTTTGTAATGAAAATTATTCCTCGAAAACCCCTCTATCAAAATGCTCTGATGTAATTTTTTTGGAAAATGACCAGAAAAAAATGTTATAACGACCAAAAGAAAATTTGTTCCCAAATTATATATTTTCGTTAATAACTTTGTTATTTTTGGTTCTACGACTAAAAGTTATGGCACCAAAGTTGTAGAGAATTTAATTTGCAACAAAAAATGTACTTACAAATTTTCTGTGCCACGAATAGTTTGCCCGATATAGTAAGTAGTAGTATAAAAACCATTCGCAGCCCTTTTTACAAGATGGCGGTCGAAGCACAAGGGTTGCGACTCCACAAACATGAATTTAACTTTACACTAACCCCTTCTTGACATCCAAAAAATNCTGACTTCGTTGGCAGCGATTTGTATTCTTTGCCACAACTCTTCACGCGAACCAATATATTATTTGTAAACTATATCTTTCATTCGAGACCAAATAGAAAAATCAAGAGGATTGAAGTCCGGACTTCTGGATGGCCAAGCAAAAATGATTACATGGCCAATCCAGCGATTTGGAAAAACTGCATCTAAGTATGCACGTACTGGCCAAGAAAACTGCGGTGGAACTCCGTAGTGCATAAACCAAATATCTCTTCTTAAATAAAGTGGAACTTCTTCAAGCCGTGGAAGCATTTTTACTTGGCCACCCAGAAGTCCGGACTTAAATCCTCTTCATTTTTCTATTTGGAAGAATCTATTTTCCCATTGTTAATGGGATATACCCTGTATATATATATATTGAATTTTGTAAAGAACTTTTTCAATCTCAATTTTTAAAATGTAAGTATAAATTTTGCGAAAGTTATTAATGTCTGATTTTTTATTTAAATTATTTTTTCCGCGTTAATATGAAACATTTTTAAAAAAGTTCTTTTAAATAAATTTTCTCCACTGTCCAAAACTGTGACATTGTCATAATTCATGCGGTGTCCTGATTCATGTTGTCGAATCAGCTCAGCTAGTCCACAAGATTTTTTATTAAGTCTACAGTCACTTTTATGTGACGTAATGCGCCCTTTTAGGGTTCTAGAAGTCTGACCTATGTAAGATTTATTACAATTATGACATGGAATTTTATAAACAACATTGGATTTTTCAAGAGTTTTAACAGAAGATTTAATTTTGGAAAATAATTCTGAACCAGTTTTGATATTTCTATTTGCAAACCGAATATTTAAATTTTTAGAAACATTTATTAATTTTGGAGTTAGTGATTGTATAAAAGGTAGAGATTTATAAACAATTGGATCATTCTCACCACTGATACTAGTAATATCATTATTATTATCAATATTTTCAAAATTTGTAACGGAGACAGAAGGATTATTAATTTCAAATGAACTAAAAATTATTTTATTAAGAACTTTTTTAGGGTAAGAATTGTTAAGCAAAACACCCTTCAACTCTCTTAACGAGTCTTCTCTAAAGAGTAGATGTGTTAGAAGGTGTACCCTGTGTGTTAGTGCCAATACCAGGTTTATTTTCATTTTATAGTTGTGATATGAGTGGAAATTCAAGTATCTACCACTACTCATCGGTTTCCTGTACCATTTGGTACGCAGTAAGTTGTGTTGATCACGAAGAACAGGCATGTCTAGGAAGGGGATACTGTTGTTCACCTCTGACGTAAATTGGATATTGGCGTCGTAACTATTAAAAATATTGAGTACATCATCCACCTTGTCATGCGGAACTGCTAACAATAAATCATCTACATATCTTTTAACAAAAGGGATATTGAAAGGTATCTTTGCCAAACAAAACCTAACCAAGTCATCAAGTACAAAATTCACAAAAATAGGAGAAATTTTGGAGCCTATAGGCGTGCCAAATATCTGTTTATAATAACTATTATTGAATAAAAAATAATTACAATCAAAAATAATGTCAAGGATAGACAAAAAACTGTTTAAATTTAATTTACATTGTTGAGAAATAATGTTCCAATTGTTTGTTAAACACTGAAAGACTAAATTTTTTGGTAAATTAGTAAATAATGAGACTACATCAAAACTGACTACCATATAACCTGGAGGTAGTTGAAAATCATTAATAAAACTACTGAAAAAAAAAGAATCTTTGACATAAAAATCATTGTTAGTGTCATAAGACTTCGACAAAATATTTGTTAAAAATGTTGACAAATTTCCATTTGGGCAATTAATTGAAGAAACTATAGGCCGCATAGATAAAACAGATTTATGAATTTTTCGAATTGTATATAACCTAGGAGCTAATGAATTATAACAGGTCAGAGTCTTAGCTATTTCATATATCTATAATTTTATAATTTTTTAATTTAGTTACGAACTTGTTTGCTTTTTGTTGTAATGTGCAAGTAGGATCACCTCTAAGTCTAGAATAATATTTTGTATCGTCAAGTAATAATTGTGTCTTATTGATGTAATCCTCCTTATACATCACAACTGTGACATTTCCTTTATCACTTCTAACGACAATAACGCTAGGGTGTTGCTTTAAAAATTGCCTGCATGCAATGAAATTATTGATCAAAAAGTGTTTACTATTATTTTTATGTAAAAAATTTGTAATTATATTAGTGCATTGTGACCTAAAAAAATCTTTAGATTCTTCATTTATTCCTGAAATAATATTTTCAATGTCCGCAAGTAAAAAACGCAATTTAATGTCCTTAAGGGTTGGTTGATAACTAAATTTGGGTTCAAGTGCCAAAACTGATTTGACATTGTTAGGAATCTCTAAGTCAGTCAAATTTTTTAGCCAATTTTCTTGAATTTTAATTTTATTATTTTCATAAAGTTTTAAGATTTTCAAATTTTTGAACATTTTTTTGTTTAATATCGTGAAAAATTCTATTGTATTTAATTTTAGTACGTCTTTCGAATTCATTAATTATAGATTGTATATATATACACGAGCACTCATTCAAGAGGCCGTGCCATTTCGTCCACTTGTACTCACCAGGAGTCAGTACGATGCCGCTAACCTTTGGGTTAAGGTTCAGCGGTTCAGATACATTAAAGTGCTAAAACTATAGAGTCCTCGTACTCGCAGTGCTTTTTTCAGTCCTCGAACTCATATAAACATTAAATTCAGTGCTACATAAGTATAGACTTACTAGTCAATATACAGTTGAAACCCAGGAACTTTGAACATTTTACCTACATCACCGTAGAGATTTTGAATTCAAGATGTCTTGGGTGGACGATTATTTGGTTTATGAAACTTCGTATTTTGATAGTCCTCGTCATGCTGATCTAAAGTCTCAATGAGCACGAAGCCTTACAACCCCTTCCAACCTACAGCCACCTACATCATAACTAGGTTTAAGAAGACTATAATCCCCGAAACACTCAACCCCCCATCCTTCTCTCTCCCCATCAACTACCAAAGCCTGTCATGTGACTTTTCCCAGCTTACTGGTTGGGAAAACATTTGATCGTAAATTCCATCCCACAGCCACCTAAACGATCACTACCCGATACTCTCCGACGCCGACCCCGGACAATGGGGTCATTTCCTATATGCGAAATAAGGAATAATATTTATAATTCTAGAAAATATATTACATGAAAATAATATTCAGTGTGATTTTGTTCAGAGCGAACAGCCGAGCTGAGCGGACGTGTTTGTTTGTGAGGTGAAGTGCATTGCAACGAGCAAGATCTACCTGCCTTTATTAAGGCTACCTGGAAAGAATCCCTTTCTTTCCTTTTAATCACCCACCTAATCCCCGGCTTAAGCATAGACGCCGTCGGCATCTTTGTTACAGCACCTGTGCCGGGGTTATGCCCAGGTAAGTTTTTACTTATTTATCAGTTATTTGCATNACACACACACACACACACACACACACACACACACACACACACACACACACACACACACACACACACACACACACACACACACACACACACACACACACACACACACACACACACACACACACACACACACACACACACACACACACACACACACACACACACACACACACACACACACACACACACACACACACACACACACACACACACACACACACACACACACACACACACACACACACACACACACACACACACACACACACACACACACACACACACACACACACACACACACACACACACACACACACACACACACACACACACACACACACACACACACACACACACACACACACACACACACACACACACACACACACACACACACACACACACACACACACACACACACACACACACACACACACACACACACACACACACACACACACACACACACACACACACACACACACACACACACACACACACACACACACACACACACACACACACACACACACACACACACACACACACACACACACACACACACACACACACACACACACACACACACACACACACACACACACACACACACACACACACACACACACACACACACACACACACACACACACACACACACACACACACACACACACACACACACACACACACACACACACACACACACACACACACACACACACACACACACACACACACACACACACACACACACACACACACACACACACACACACACACACACACACACACACACACACACACACACACACACACACACACACACACACACACACACACACACACACACACACACACACACACACACACACACACACACACACACACACACACACACACACACACACACACACACACACACACACACACACACACACACACACACACACACACACACACACACACACACACACACACACACACACACACACACACACACACACACACACACACACACACACACACACACACACACACACACACACACACACACACACACACACACACACACACACACACACACACACACACACACACACACACACACACACACACACACACACACACACACACACACACACACACACACACACACACACACACACACACACACACACACACACACACACACACACACACACACACACACACACACACACACACACACACACACACACACACACACACACACACACACACACACACACACACACACACACACACACACACACACACACACACACACACACACACACACACACACACACACACACACACACACACACACACACACACACACACACACACACACACACACACACACACACACACACACACACACACACACACACACACACACACACACACACACACACACACACACACACACACACACACACACACACACACACACACACACACACACACACACACACACACACACACACACACACACACACACACACACACACACACACACACACACACACACACACACACACACACACACACACACACACACACACACACACACACACACACACACACACACACACACACACACACACACACACACACACACACACACACACACACACACACACACACACACACACACACACACACACACACACACACACACACACACACACACACACACACACACACACACACACACACACACACACACACACACACACACACACACACACACACACACACACACACACACACACACACACACACACACACACACACACACACACACACACACACACACACACACACACACACACACACACACACACACACACACACACACACACACACACACACACACACACACACACACACACACACACACACACACACACACACACACACACACACACACACACACACACACACACACACACACACACACACACACACACACACACACACACACACACACACACACACACACACACACACACACACACACACACACACACACACACACACACACACACACACACACACACACACACACACACACACACACACACACACACACACACACACACACACACACACACACACACACACACACACACACACACACACACACACACACACACACACACACACACACACACACACACACACACACACACACACACACACACACACACACACACACACACACACACACACACACACACACACACACACACACACACACACACACACACACACACACACACACACACACACACACACACACACACACACACACACACACACACACACACACACACACACACACACACACACACACACACACACACACACACACACACACACACACACACACACACACACACACACACACACACACACACACACACACACACACACACACACACACACACACACACACACACACACACACACACACACACACACACACACACACACACACACACACACACACACACACACACACACACACACACACACACACACACACACACACACACACACACACACACACACACACACACACACACACACACACACACACACACACACACACACACACACACACACACACACACACACACACACACACACACACACACACACACACACACACACACACACACACACACACACACACACACACACACACACACACACACACACACACACACACACACACACACACACACACACACACACACACACACACACACACACACACACACACACACACACACACACACACACACACACACACACACACACACACACACACACACACACACACACACACACACACACACACACACACACACACACACACACACACACACACACACACACACACACACACACACACACACACACACACACACACACACACACACACACACACACACACACACACACACACACACACACACACACACACACACACACACACACACACACACACACACACACACACACACACACACACACACACACACACACACACACACACACACACACACACACACACACACACACACACACACACACACACACACACACACACACACACACACACACACACACACACACACACACACACACACACACACACACACACACACACACACACACACACACACACACACACACACACACACACACACACACACACACACACACACACACACACACACACACACACACACACACACACACACACACACACACACACACACACACACACACACACACACACACACACACACACACACACACACACACACACACACACACACACACACACACACACACACACACACACACACACACACACACACACACACACACACACACACACACACACACACACACACACACACACACACACACACACACACACACACACACACACACACACACACACACACACACACACACACACACACACACACACACACACACACACACACACACACACACACACACACACACACACACACACACACACACACACACACACACACACACACACACACACACACACACACACACACACACACACACACACACACACACACACACACACACACACACACACACACACACACACACACACACACACACACACACACACACACACACACACACACACACACACACACACACACACACACACACACACACACACACACACACACACACACACACACACACACACACACACACACACACACACACACACACACACACACACACACACACACACACACACACACACACACACACACACACACACACACACACACACACACACACACACACACACACACACACACACACACACACACACACACACACACACACACACACACACACACACACACACACACACACACACACACACACACACACACACACACACACACACACACACACACACACACACACACACACACACACACACACACACACACACACACACACACACACACACACACACACACACACACACACACACACACACACACACACACACACACACACAGACACACAGACATACAGACACACAGACACACAGACATACAGACACACAGACATACAGACACACACACACACACACACACACACAGACAGACACATACAGACACAGACAGACACAGACAGACACAGACAGACACATACAGATACAGACAGACACAGACACACAGACACACACACACACACGACAGACACACACGCACACCCGCACACGTGCGCACGCACGCACGCACACACGCACACAATGTCGGACTCCGAAAACGAGGAGAACATATACATATACATGGACGATATAGACAGCGAAAGACCCT
>NW_019418004.1:0-25534 GCF_000390285.2 Anoplophora glabripennis
CAATAGGAACACTTTTGGACCTTCGTATCGTCGGATTTCGGATGCATGGGACACCGGCCTCACTCCTGGAATTTTTACGTGGTAAATTAATGATTTATATTAAACACTACACCATGGAGGCTAGTCTCCATGCACTACACCATCAACTTATTAAAAACTATTATCAGTAACTAACTAATTACTGCAAAATACCCAAACAACTATGAAAGATTTACTTAAATACTTGGAAAAATGCAAAATTACTAGTGAAGTCGCACGTAAACAAACATGAATCCTAAAGGTTAGAAATTTTGTGACATAGTATGAGATAAGCCACGCCCATAATTTCTGTCTATTACTCGACCGGCATTTTTACGAACTATGGGTAGGGATGACCACAAAACATATAAGGCTTTTTTTAGCGACTGAATATTGGTGAATATCTGACTTGTAGTTATTATTACTATCTCTTTTGATCTTAATTGCCATATGGTAGTTTAAATCTCTTCTTTCACTCATACTATACATACTACAACATACGACTTCACTCGCGAAAAAAGCCTATAATATAGGGATGATCGCGGCCGAAGCCAAGATCTAGAATCCTTGCGCCAGTTTTTGTTAGGAAAGGGATAAACTGTTCCGAAATACGTACTTCTGTTTCACAGCTTCTGTACTTTTGATATCGGTTTTAGTTTTATCTACTGAAATTTAAACCTACTTTTATCCTAAGTGT
This sequence comes from Anoplophora glabripennis, assembly GCF_000390285.2. Taxonomy (NCBI): domain Eukaryota; kingdom Metazoa; phylum Arthropoda; class Insecta; order Coleoptera; family Cerambycidae; genus Anoplophora; species Anoplophora glabripennis. The sequence continues at coordinate 716 of NW_019418004.1, forward strand.
AACAAAAAATAGCATACCTTCTTTTCTTGTGTTGTGGTCAACAAGCCGTCAGTTTAAATTTTTCTTGTTTCTGTTCTGTGAATCAGTACAGATCTAATCATCTAATAGCAGTTTAGAAAATTGTCCGATTTTTAATAGGTTTCTCGTAATTTGCAACATGACCGCAAAAATTATGAAAATAAATTCCGCAGAAACAATTTAAAAGTCGCTAAAATACGCTCTTTAGCTGTATGTAGCTATAGTTCAATGCAATTTTTCCAGATTAATCAATATCTTAAAGCATCAGCGGTGTTATCGAGTTGCTAGTTGCCACGTTGAATACCGAAAATATTTTTGCCTTCAAATACGATAAATTTTAAAATTCGAATATTTATTATTTTTCGTTTTGCATTTTCTAGTCAGCAATCTTTATCACAACTTAATATATAACTTAAAAAACAGAAAAACAGTTGTACTGACAATCATTTTATTATTGATTATCAGCAGTGATATTAAAAGATTAAACATTTATTTTAAGCAGAAATTCAATTATTTATATTTAACAAGTTCTGCTTATCAATAAAAATTAAATTCAAAGCGACATTATTTTGTATTATGCAATTGCTGAATTTCTTGTAAATGTTTTCCAAATTCACCAGGGTATCAAAAAAAAAAACATCAAATCATCACAATATTTTATATAGTTACTTTTGTATTTCGGGATACATTTAAAACTTTGTTGCTAGTCCTACAAAAATAAAACACATAGAAAACAATTTGCAATATAAATAAGAAACATATTTTAACAATATTTTCTTTGAGAAAACAGACAATTATTTTTGTAACCTATATATATATAAAATACAACAAATGAATAAAAAAAGTAGTATCAGGCACTACTTTCTGTAATCATTTTCCTGACAATCTCGCTTCAGATGACCTGGTTTGTGACATAAATAGCAAGTTTTCGTATTCTCCGGGCAATTCCTAGAAATGTGACCTGGCCGTTGACAATTGTGGCATGTGTCGTTGGCTACTCTATCCATACCACCAGACTCAGGGCAGCTGCGTGCAATATGACCAGGTTTTCTGCAGTTATAGCAGGATGGCATATCAGGGCTCTGGAGGCAGTCTTTGGCAAAGTGACCTTCACCATAACAACGATAACAACGAGCGGAATCTTCTTTGCAGTCACGAGCATAATGCCCGATTTTATTACATTTGTGGCACTTTTCACGATTCCTGTTGTAACCACCTCTGCCACCCCCATCCCGTCCACCTGGCTGTGAGCACTCTCTAGCAAAGTGTCCAGGTTGGTTACATTTGTAGCATATGCTTCCTGAACTCATTTTCAACCTAGAATAAAAATTGCAAAAATAACAATGACTAGATAACGTATACAGTAATTATTTATGACATTTTTAGTGACTCTTTTCTATTTCATTGGGTATTTCTGTTGAAAAGGAAAAAAATAGATAATTAACCCTTTGCACCAAATGATCAGTGAAAGCGTTGATTTTAATAATTTAGTTTTGGCTAACCAGAAATATGAGGAAGATGACATAATAATAACTATAATGCAACAAAAAGTTTACATTTCATATAACTCAACTAGTTACAGATTTTTTTTTAGTACATTTCTGCTCAAAGTGCTTTGTTTTAAAATCCATTGAAATCTTTCTTCTTATTTATTTTTTCTTTTTTAGTGTAGCAGAAATACCTAATTAAATAAAAGGTAACAAAAAAATGCCACAAATAAATTATTACAGACTGTTTCTTTGGGATATTATTATTTCACAATTTTGTTTTAAGTTAATGTGACCTTTTCGGCAGAATAACTAGGTCCTGCTTATTTTATGCTTGTAAATGGCATGGTAACTGAATTTGTTTATATTTTATGTTGATATGCAACTAGATATATGACCTGTGATAAGTGGTACACCATTTGTGCCACTGTGCAATATTAATAGAAATTTAATGGTTCATTTATCACTTTCTTATGCCTGAAAGAGTTGATGTTTCTTGATTGTACTCCTATGTACCTTTCTTGAAAAAGGAATAGAACTCCACTTTCAACATAGCAATATGGCTATTTTATTTCTTTTGAAAATATATCATATGGAATATTATTTTTCAGAAATTATATAACATGCCCCTTATTTTCCGCGTTATTTTTCACTGTAGGAGAGAAAATGTAAAGTCATAGGATCCGAGTGTCTGTTGGTAAACACGCGAACACCAAGAGGAGCGGAGCAGTAGTGTGGACGGTTCGTAGTGGGAGCACAAGTTAGTATGTATCAGTGTATCAATCACCATTGCGGTTATTCTGCAAACTTTGGGTGCGACCATGGATGGAGTGAAGAAAAGTGTTTAAATTTAATCGAAGAGTACAAAAATACCCCAATTTCGTGGGATCCAAAAAATAAAAACTCCGTCACAGCTAATCTGTCTTGCACTGAAATAGGTACTCTAAATTTAGTACATCTTTTTTGAATTCTTGGTCCCACCAGATTAATTAAATATTCAAAATCTGAAGAATGCATGCGTGTAAAATTTTTGTAATGTCCGCTGATTGAAATTTAAAATCTGAAAATAATGCAACCCCGCTTCTTTCTTTGTACAAAATATGTTTCCAAAATCTTCATGGACGTTTGGAATCTTCCATTATATACATTATGTATTAGTATATAAGCTATCATAATAGATTCGTATGGAGACAACATGTTTTTACGACGAACGTTCTTCGAACACTGTGGATATAGATGATCGCAGTACGATACACACTTAGCGTACACATTGTGAGTCGATACTGTATCGGAGCAATACATGTTACAAATACAGATACAGACCGCAGATGGCTTTACAATTATGTCTATATAAGGTCTCAGATAAAATTAATTGAATTGTCAAGTGACTTCAGTTCAAAAACGCTTTGTTCAAAAGAGTTACAGAGAGAGTTACAGAGTATTTTAAGCCTTACTTTTCAAATGATTTTTCACTAACATCCGATATTTAACATATATTTGAATCAAATTTGCTACAAAAGGCGCAGGAAGCAATAAAAATCATTTCCAAATGTTTGCAGCAGTGGCGAATGGGGAAAGAAAGGTAGCCTCTTCTTGGAAATATTTTCCTTATTTTCAGATTTTTTTACTAAAATGACTGAATTTTTGAATGATTCTTTGATTCCACACAAAGATGCTTTCAATCATTCTTAAAAGTGAAGTAAAAAGGGAAGATACAATTTGCTGATTTGAAATATCTTAAAGCTTAAGATATGTTAAATTGACTATGTCGCAAGGCAGATTTTAGCAACTTTGTATGAACTTTTGAATAAATTGTGCAATTTTGAAATGATTAGGAAAATATTTTTTTTTGGGATCCTCACAGTTTCTGCCTGTGATGAATTAATGTACCTACAGTAAAAACATGTTTTGTAACAATAGATTAATTACTTTAAAGGGACAAGATTATATAAACATAAGTGCTAAAGTCTTTCGTCTCCTTGATACAGTCAATTTAGTAACTTCTTAACTTAACTTCTTTTTTATTTTCGTAGCAGCATATGGAATCTTATATTTTTCATCAGATATCTACAATAAAATGTTTGAAGTTGATTTTTTTTTGTTTCCTGCGCTCTGCTCCTTTATAATGTGTACTTAATTTGAAAAAGACATGATTTGTCGGTTGCCAGATGTTAATGATAAACCATTTCAAAAGTAATATTTTAACACCATGTAACTTTTAAATTAAACATTTTTGGATTAAGATAAGTCGACTTAAAATTCAGTTTTTTTTCCTGAGGAACCTATGGGTACTGCATGACCACTATTTTCTGCTGTATAAGGCTTGATAGGTCTGTCTTTAATGATAAGCAAGATCCAGGAACATAATGGATTGGCTGGCAATTTTTAACAAGTTATGCCTATGGTACTGTCTTTTGGCCCCCTCAACCACTTAACATCAGAAATAAAACCAAACCAATTTAGGAGCAACTATTACTATTTCTTTATAAGCAATAAGTGTATTGCTATTTTTTCAGATATAAAAGAAAATTTATTTTTATTTTTCACTTATTTAAATAAAACCCTTACAGTTACAGTGATTAAGACTTGACGAGTCTATCTAGTAAAGAAGTATTTGAAAATTAATGTAGCGAAATATAATCTAAATCTAAACACTAATGTAATCTTTACTGCAATATTTATAACCTTTATACCTATTTCAGTTTTCATCAAAAAATTTTTGGAAATGTGAAACTTATCGAGTTTTAATTCATGACCAAAGACTGATACACTCTACTCAAGATCAAGACCATCTGATATAAAATAAAACCAAAAAATTGATATGTCAAAAATAATAGTTAAATCAAATTGATCAACAAAATTTAATTACATAGTTCTTAAATGATGAAGGAATGTCCAAGAAATTTTGCTTACAGAATGATTATTTCTTGAAAAATATAAACAGAATTGAGTTTGTTCTTATACACAATATTTGTCACATACTACTAACCTCACACTGTTCCTATATACATTTGACTTAAACATAACACAAATTTTGTTTTTTTTTTTTCAGAACAGGAAATGAAGTTAAAGGCTGTATTCCCATGATGTTACACGATATCAACATGACACATCAACACAACACTCAAATGGTACATAACCTCAATGCTGAAATGTTGTGTTTAATAAATGAAGCTGTTCATATGAGCCCTTTTCTTTTATTCATGATTTCGGAATCATAACACGTTACGATCCGATGCAAACCAATCAGGTTGCTAGATTTCGGATCGTAACACGTTATGATTCTGAAATCATGAATAAGAGAAAAGAGCTCTTGTGTTATATGGCATGGAAGGAGCTACAATATGTAGTTCCAGTCGAAATTTCTGCGATATATAAAAAATATATAGGGTCACAACATCTAGGTGACATTTTAATGTTCAGCTTTATGATGATTGTTGTAAAGATCCTTTTATATCTTTCATAAAATTAGACAAATACACCTTTTTGTAAATATACAAGTATTACTCACCAACCAATATGAGGTTCCAAATATTTAACAAACTTCCTTCTTATTTAAAGGAAATGAGGCACATAAAACATTTTAAATGTGTTAAATATTATTTAGCTGATAAATGCTGTTATAATACAAAAAATTCTGTGCACCATCATAAGTTCATTATGTGCATATTGTAGAATGTAGTTTTGCTTTAGTGCTAACTACTACTCCTATACAATTAATTATTGTAATGTCCAAAATTAAAAAAAAATATTTTACTGCGGGCTTATTTATATTTTAATTGGTTTCAGAGGTGGTAAAATACCCCATAGCAAAAAAAATTATAGAAGCTAAGACAAAAAATATTAGGTAAGTACCTAGATATTTCTTTTTATATTTATTTAGAATTTCTTATTGTAGGATCAGAAATTCACATTTTTTTTTTAGAAAATACAGTAACTTTTTCCAAATAAAAATTGCTGGAGACATGCAATGAGGAACAAGTTTTTAAAAATATCTTGATATTTGACCTACCTCTATTAGAATCTTTCTCAACATACTGTATATTCATAGTAATATAATTAAATAATTAAATTATTTTTGAGAGCACTATATTGTTCAATTGTGTAGGTATTTATTCATCTGTTCATTGTTCGTCCTTTGAACATATTTTTTAGTGTAAATTACATGACGTATCCAAGTGCTAAGAAAAATTCATAGATATCTTTAATAGTAATTAATATCTTAACCTATAAAGTAAACACTATATAATTTAAGAAAAAAAAAATCAAAGATCAAACACCTCTAAATACCTATAATTTAAGAGTATTGGATTTTTGTTGTACTAGAATACAAACAAAGCAGATGAATTTATGTCTTTAGATATGGAAGCAAAAGGTATAAGATTGAAAATATTAAATTATATTTGGGTTTTGGATTATATTAAAATTACTTTGTGTAATTAAAAGTTGATCAAAAAAATTAATATTTATACATTCTAGAATTTTTATAATTTTGTTAAGAAATTATAAAGAATTATTTAGATTTAGATTAAAATAAAGTTTACTAAAAACAAGTGCAACAACATGCAATTCTAAAATAGTCCACGTGTTTGAGCCTTTCCATTTTGTACTAACACATTTTTTAAGAAACAAAGGGGACGTTTCTATTACCTTTAAAATCCTTTTTCAAGTTGTTAAGTAAGCTGCTATACTTATGGATGTAATTAATAAATGAAATTCACTACAATTTTGCCACATTCGAGTCAAATATGTTACAAGAAAACAAAACACTTGCAAAATATGTGAGAGAACTGAGAGAAGACGAAAAACCGGTACTACGCGCATTAAATGCCAGATTGACAATGGCGCATAACAGTTGACGCATTTGACCTTTCATTAGCAGTTCCGTTTCCTTTTATAGCAATAAGCGCCAAATTTTCAAAAAATATATATGAAATAAGTCATAAAGTAGTCCTAAACTGTTACTATAGCAGACAACAATTTACCAATTATCTTGTAAATAATTTAATAAATCATGATAATTTTGTAATTATTTTTTATAAGCTTCTACAAAACAGGTTTGAAAATATTTTTTCTTGTAAACATGTTGATTTTTGGAGATTTATTACAATATAGTTTAAAAAATGGCGCCTTTGCTAAAACGGAAGTAAACTTATTCGGGTCAGCTTCTTGTCCAATCAAAATTTGAATCAAATAACAACAACCGTTGTAGTTAATACGCAGGTCTCGAAGCCGTCAACTTGTTTGACCGCCATAAACTGTCATTTAATAGCACGCGTGACAATTAGTTTGGTATATTTAGTAATATTATTTTGATTCGTGTTGTATACGTTTTTTAAATTAAGTATATAATACAGCTTGGTGTATATATTTGTTTTGTTTTACCTGTGAAGAGGAAAAATAGAAATGCCGGGTATGTTATTTCTATATTGACTTCTAATAACGTGCGGCGCCGATACTTCATTCATAGTCGTTTTTATTAGTTTTGCTTCGGATATAAAATATACATATATAAAAACAAAGTGTAATAGTCTTTTGTATTTTAAAAATAAGGTGAAATAGATAAAAATAATTTGTAAATAAAGGCTGTTACGTAAATATTCGTTTGACGCTAGCTGTCAACTATGAAAATGAAAGTTCGTAAGTACCCTATTTTATTTAAATTAAGTAATGCATAATTAATCTCAGCTCATAAATTTCCATTTTTGTCGCGGAACCTTTTAGAAACAGTTAGTACTTTTGAACTTTTGTATTAATTCATATTTTGATTTTATTTTTTAAGCGGTTTCTGGCGACCACGAGGTAGCCATTTCTGTCATTTGTCAGTTAAAGTGTCATTTGAACGTGTTTGTTATGTACAGTTTAAAATTCGTTGGATAACTTTTATGGTGATTTTGAAGAAATTTTAAATATATTGTTTTGAATTTGAATTACGTTATTAACAATAATGTTATGATGGCAACAGAACATTTGTTTCCTGAAATAATCTGTGAGTAAACTAAAGAAACTATTTTCTATACAAGCGCGGGTAAATGCCAAAGTTGGCAAAGAATTTTGTCAACTTCAACTGTCTGTCACTAAACTCACATGTTTCTTGTTGTTATGACAATTTATTTACTGATTTTATTTAATCTTGTGCCTGTGTGCAAGTCGCATTATTAGATAAAATGAATAATTTTTTTACAGACAGGGAAAGGTTCCAGTCCAGCAGTAGTACAGATGATAATGAATCAGGTTCGGATCATGAACATGAAGATCACCTACCGCAAGTACAAATATCAAATATGACTAATCATGCTATTGGTACCCCTGTTCGGAAACGTAGAGGCAATTTACCAAAACACTCTGTGAAAATTTTGAAGCGGTGGCTCTATGAACATCGTTACAATGCTTACCCAAGTGATGCAGAAAAACTTACCCTTTCCCAGGAGGCTAATCTTACAGTGTTGCAAGTGTGTAATTGGTTTATAAATGCCAGAAGAAGAATATTACCTGAAATGATTAGAAGAGAAGGCCACGATCCTTTGCATTACACTATTTCCAGAAGAGGCAAGAAGTTATCTGGTGTAGGAAATATTGTAGAGCAGCCAACAGCCAATTGGAATGGAGAATTACAAACTGTAGGTGGAAAACGTATACGTTTGGATCACGATTATGACGATAGTATGACGTTGATGTATCGGTCCGAAGAAGACAGTCCCAACGAATATGAGAGCTCGAGTCCAAGCGAAGAAGAAAAGTTTACACCATGGCAGACCGTTATCAGATACGGAGTGGCTAAAGATTCAAGTCACCCTGCTAATCGAGGGTAAGAGCTTTTTATTATTTTTCAATTTTTAGATGTAATATATTAAATTTTATTATAGATCTCCTCAGGAAAAAGTGGCTGGAAATGACTATTGGAGTGCTCCTCATCCTCAATTAGCTCACTTACCTCAGCTGCCACATCCGTTATCAAATCCTAAAGTGCAGGTCATGCCGGCACATCCAGTGAATCCCCTGTTAAATTCAGACCCCCTCACAAATGAAGGGGAAGATAAAGATAAGTTCAAATGTTTGTATTTGCTAGTTGAGACGGCCGTAGCTGTAAGACAGAGAGAAAAGGAGCAAGAAGATACACAGATTTAGCCTCCAACAGTGTCTGCCACTGTTATGCCAATTGTGCCTTGCTTTACATAAGAGCTCAAAAAGATCCCTTTTTTTACAATAACAAACCAGTTTCCCTTTTTGCCAGTCGTCTGGCAAATACTTGTGCCAATAAAATTTTTAACCGTTTTGTTATTGTAAAAATGTATTTTTATGAAGTTAAAAATCGTGTTGTTTCTTGTTTTCTTAATATAGTGTTTAGTTTTTAACATTAGTCAACACATTTTAATGATTAGTATGTGATGAGTTCAGTTAATGCAAGAGTGATATTAATACCATAATAGAATATATCGTTAATTTTCAATTTTTCATTTAGCCAAATAATTTCGTCGGATTTATTTTATAATTGTCTCGTCAATTTGTTGTATTGGGACTGTTAAACTTGTCTTGGCAGAAGTTTGATGAAAATTGTCAAACTGTGGCTTTGTAGTTTTTTATTGCGTGTTTTCCTAAATTGATTTTTTTTTATATAGTAAAATAGGATAAATGTTTTTGATAATTATCAAATAATCCAAACTTCTGTCAAAATAATAAAAATGGTCCGTTGAAGAAGGCAACTTAATGATTTGAGAAAATTTGCTAATAGCCGACACTATTCAAAAGTTGATTATCTTGAATTTTAATGGAATTGAATTTTTTTACAATAAAAGTATATAATTTCATTATATTTCAAATGTTAGACTGCATTTAACAGTGAATATGAATGATTTTAATCATTTATATCACATATATGTTGTAGTACTGTTGTACCTATTATTCATTATTGTAGATAAATTAATGCATCAAGGGCCGATTTCATAATCACACTAAAGTCGATTTTAAAATAAAAATAATAGTAACATATTGGGACGATGCTTTAAAGCTCCATTAAATTTTAGTTTACTATAAAATCGGCTCTAACTATACATTTCAGTGAACCAGTTTTAGCCGTGACGTACTTTATTTGGCTAATTACTAGTAGATAATACAAATTTTTGACGAGATAATTCCTTGTACTTATTTAAACGATCTGAGGTGTCATGAATTAAAAAATTGTACCTGTTATTGCATTTTCAAGATATCGTATATCATAAATGTTTCTTAGTAGATGGTACATGAATATTATTACAGTTAAATATAAGAAATCTTTTATATATTACAATTTTAATAAAAGAAACCTTTGTAAACTATGTAAATTGAAAATTATTGTTTGTGAGAGACAAACTGTATTAGCTAGTATGTTATATAATTTGACTCTCGACACTTACATAGAGTAATGGTGTAATAATTTAATTTAAGACTGTTTTGACAGTCAAGTCGAATGTTAGTGTATATAATTTCAAATTTTTATAGAATTTTATGTTTTATTTTGGCATGCATATTTCTTCCAAACTAGAACTGTTATGTTTTTTTCTGATACGCTTGCAAGAAATAACCGTTGGTTATTTAACGAAATGTGTTTTTTAACTTTGATGAAATCATTTCGTGAAATGAGAACGTTTTTGAAAGGAAGCTCAACACATTTTTAAATTTCATATTTGTTAATTCGTGAAGGGACCAATATAAGTAAATAATGGTATTCAGTTATAAAATTTCATAAATATTTTTAAGATTTATTAACATTAGAATCCAAGGTATTAAAATTAAAAAAAAATGTTCTTGTCAAATATTTGGGTTGTAAATAACTTATTACTACTTTTTATTAAACTATATCTCAACATAATTGATATTGAAAATAGGGTACAACAGTGTGGGCATAATTTAGCTTAATACGAACAACTTAATCGATTTGTTTCTCAAAATAAATTTTATAAATAATCGGAAGAAAGAAATATGTATGCTGAAATGCTCACTGCCAGTAAATATGAATGCTGAAATAGAACCAAAATTCTTTGAATTTGGTTAGACGTCATCCTTTGTATATATCTACCTAAGTAGGTACGTAATTGTTAAATAAAGATGTTTAAGAAGAAACATGCCTTTTATTCATTGAGAATTCATGTTTTTAAAGAACAAAATGTGTTCATGCATTTACTCTATGAGTCTAATGGTAGCCTTGCTATAGTTTGAAATATCAAAGAAATATAAAGAGTAAAAGTAATGAATTTTAAGGCCTGCACATACATACATGGTAGTGATGGCGGTGGCGTTATATTTGAATATAAAAGCCACTCGTACCGAGACATGTATGTTTTGACTTTGACCCATTTGTTTCTATATGTTACATTCAAACGCCACCGCTATCGCCATCATGAGAAGTAATTTTAATGTGAAAAAACACTAAGGACTATTTTTTTGGAGTAGTAACAGTAAAATACTAGTAGCAGACAGACTGTGCCATCATATAAGAGACAATTTATCCAACACTTGTATATAATGATACTATAATTTCTTTGGTTTTAAAGGAATAATGTGGCCTATAACCCACTAGTGAGTTATAGAAATCATGACATTTCTTTGTAATGTTTAAAAATACATTCATTTTGTTAAATTACTTTTTCTAACATTGACAACTTAAGTTACATTTATTTATTATTAAAACGAAGTTCTACGAGTGTTGGATAAAATTTTGTATGGCACTCGTGTATTACGTCATATAAGTCACTTGGGAAAATTAGCTAAACATTTCCCAGCGTGACTTATATAGGGTGTTCCTAAATAAGTGTCGCAACGGAAAACTGTAAATTCGTCTTGAAAAAAGAAACATACTCTTTCTCTTCCATTTTTCTCTCCGGGCTTTCTTTTTCGAGATACACGGTCAAAACATGAATTTTTTTTCAGTTAGCTTATATTAATTTTTTTTATAAATATGCGTTTGTCAATTCCATATTAGATAAACCTCCTTAAAAACAAATATTACAATTTTTAAAAATGAAAATTCTTCTACAAAAATCAGGATTTTATTAATTTCATTATACTGAACACATTATACATTATTTTTTTTTAAATTCAACATTTATAATAAAAATCGAAAATAAAATTCTACTGTATAAACACGTCTATTTCTGTTTGAACTTAATTTCTAGTTTTTCAGTAATAATTTCCTAAAATCTGCATTACTTTTAGGTGATTTGTTGGAAGTAACAGTACTACCAGTTGCTTCTTTTCCGTTACTTTCAGCACTCTTTATTTGTAAAGCTCTCGGTACCAATGGTACCTGCAATCGGCTCCTTGCGTGTCGGATCGGTTCGTTACTTTTAGGAAAACTGGTGCTTGGCTTTTTCGGTGGTGGTGCGCTAACTGCCACTGTAATAACATTCCCATCGATCGTTATTTGATTAGTAGCATCCAAGGCTTTCTTAGCCGCCTCATCATTTTCAAATTCAACATAAGCCAGACCCTTGGGTTGACCATTTTTATGTAAAACTAACCGCACAGCTATAGAACCGTAAGGCTTGAATATTTCCTCTATTTCCTCTTTTGATTTATTTTTTGGCAATCCTCGCACAAATAATTTATTTGCTTCAGCTTTTGTTTCGTATTTGAATACTGGTTTCTTCTGAGTTTTGTCAGTTTTGATTTCTGAAATGAAGACTGGGCGGCCGTCTAAAGGCACACGATCTCTTGCTAAGGCTGTCATAACTTCTTCTTCGGTGGAGAATTGAAGGTAACCATAGCATCGTGATTTGCCTTTGTGATCATGTACTAAATTAATAATAGTGGCATTAGGGAAGAGTTGTTTCAACTCTTCCTCCCCAACACTTGGGTGCAAGTTGCTAATGAAAACTGTTGTTTTGGGATCCTTGTCAATATGTTTATTAGTGACAGGAGGTGGAGCTTCCTTTTTCTCTTTGCTCTCTTTTTGTGATTCACTATTGGTCCGAACTTTCTTGATGTTAACACTTTTTTCACCACTGTCATATTTGCGTTTTTTGCCTTTTAATGGAATTGTCTCAAAATTCTGGTACTCCTCGTTTTGTTGCCGAATTGGAGCTTCTGTCCTTATACTTTTTTTCTTTTCTATACACTTTAAAACAGTTTCTAATGTCCCAAATTCACGTTCAAACATCAGCCACTCTTCGAAAACATATTCAGGCCAATCTGTACAAACTGATAGAGCTTTTTGAAATAAACTTCTAAGGTGATTGAAATCACCATACTGCCTTTCCATGTTTGCATATTGCAACCAAATACTTGCTGTACCTAAAACAGTGCTGGATAGTAAAATCACATTTTCTTTAAAATATTTGAACATATATTAAAATTAGGGACAATCATGTTTAGTGATAGCTGATGTTCTTTTCAAGTTTTTGTTCGGCTGTTCTATTCTCCTGCATAAAATAATACCCAATAAAATTTTTAAAAACTGTTACTAATGTTTTAAATGAATTGGCCCTCACAAAAAAAAATTGAATTGTGAAAAACAGAGGTTACAGCCTAAACATACGTTGATACCCATTATAAGTGCATTATTATATCTCAACATTTATTTTTTTGGACTTATTTGGACGAAACATGGCATGCAAATAAATTTACAGGTGTTTTAGAACTAAATACCAAAATTTTAAGCAGGCATTGCAAAAGCAACAATATTTTTTTAACTAATGTTTTAATTTTAATTTTATTTTTTTTTTATTATTTTTTATTTGACACTGGATCATATATTGAAATAGTCGAGTTAATAATATACAGAGAATTGCTGAGGTTAGTACAAAAAATTGAGTTAATGATATAATATCACAAAATAAGACGATTTTTGGAAAGATGAAGTGTTACTTTGCATAAACATCGAAATTGGTGCAGCGGTTGAAAGTTGTTTGCATTTAAAAATGGAGAAAAGTAATGAAAAGTTGCGTTATATTTTGCAAAATTTTTATTATGACAAAAGGAAGAATGCTGCGCAGGCTTGTGAAAAAATTTATGCTGTGAATGGTGAATGTACTTTATCTGCTGCTCGGAAATGGTTGACTCGCTTTCATTCTGGTAACTTTGATGTGAAAGATGTCATGCTTCCGACATCCAATAAGTGAAAAAGCTGATGAAATTCTCGAAAAATGTCCAGTAAGACAAGCATATCAGCAGTATCGATATTGATATGGAGCTAGGCATTGACCACAAAACTGTTTTAAACCATTTACACAAAGCTGGTTACAAAAAGAGTCTCAATGTATGGGTTGCTTATGAGTTGAGCGTAAAAAACATGATAGATCGAATTAACATCTGCGGTGCATTGCTGAAGCGTAATGAAATTGAGCCATTTCTGAAACGTGTCATAACTGATGATGAAAAATGGATCACGTACAACAATCGTAAGCTTCAAAGTTCGTGGAGAAGGAATGGTGAGCCGTCACAAGCATTCGCGAAGCCAGAATTGACGTTGAAAAAGGTAATACTGTGTGTGTGTGTGGTGGGACTGGAAGGAAATCATCTACCAGGAGCTACTTCCAGTTGGTTAGACAATTGTAGACTCTACTGTGAACAACCGGAGAGATTACGCCAGGCAATTGAAAGAAAATGGCTCGAATTGAATAGTAGGTATGGTCTGTCATAATAACAACGCTCGACCACACGTTTTTTTAATGACGTACTAAAAATTGCGATAGCTTGGTTGAGAATTTTTTATGCATCCACTGTATAGTCCAGACATAGCACCCCCTGACTATCACTTGTTCCAATCTTTGCAGAACTCAAAATGGAATTAAGCTGGCTCCAAAAGAAGCTTGTGAGAACCACTTGATTCAGTTTTTCATTAAGAAAACACAGAAGTTTTTCACCGATGGCATCATGGCTAGGGAGTGCAATCCCGATATAAAGTCATAATCTCGGTATTAAAAAGATTAATGATTACACTCCTACGGGATTCTGGTATTTGCTGCATCCCACTTGTCTGATATGCAATATTGGCTTTTTCTATATTTAGATTGAAAATGGTAAAGAAATATTAGTTTTTAATTTTTAATTGTTTTTATTAAATGTGTAATTTTAGGTTTTTTTTGACAAAAGGACATCTGTTACTTGATGTTGGTAATGTAGGATTTTAGTCGATGGAGTGACATTTGTTGTCAAATTAATATGGGAATGCTTAGTTTTCAAGTGAACATGGAAACATTTTGTTGATAGTCCGATAGTTTTTAATATAGAATTACATATTATGCACTTCGCTGACTGTGAATCGTCTGATTTAAGAAAATATTCCCAGACAGGACTTGAACTTTTAAATCCTTTGTACACTACACATGCCATGGTAATAGTGTTTTTACATACTATAAAGTAGAAAAGCACCTACGTGTTAAAAAAATTATTTAAAACACAACCTGTAATAATACAATCAAATTTAACTACTCCAACTGACAAAAAAAGTGGGTCAATAAAGTAAAAAACCTGCACACGTTAGTGGGTATATTGGCTGGAAGGCCTGCCCTGAACTCTCGGCTTCCCGAACATCTGAAGCGCCAGCGCTTGAAATTTTGCCTTCCAGCTATGCTTTTCGCGTACCTGTATGCCTGAGGAGAGTTACTTAGTCGTTCATAGGCATTGATAGCAAACCTCATTATAATATCTTGTTTTTTAAGTAATGGAGAAATAAGTTTGAGCAATTCCTTATATGTATTTTCGTAATTCCTATAATCGTGAGATTCCAGCCGTAATTTGTTTATTAAGTGCATATGGGAATTGCACTTGTTGATTTACTAACCACTGTTTTACCCTTTTAAAATGTTCGCGCTTTATCTTCTGTTTTTTAGGCAACAAAGCAAATGCCACCCCAATTAAAGTAAGATCGTATTGCAAGATCATGTCTACACCTTTTCGCTAACTTACTGTAAAATTGAACAAAATCCAGCATTAAAAAATAATGTGCATGCTGTAGCCGAGAGTACAGGTTAGCCTTCCAGGTTTGCGTCCGGAAGGTTGACCGTCCAGCAAGTCGAATCGTGTATGCCCACCTTAAGAGTATGAATAGATCGGGCGATCGGTTCGTCTGCAGTTGCACAGAAACGGCAGCAAGTAATGGGGATATTCCTTGTAATCCCGCTCATGCAATCCTGATTTATCAGTACTAAAATCTTTTGCGGGATTCCGGTATACCGGGATTGTACTCCATCATCATGGCTCTACCCAAAAAATGGCCAAACATTGTTGATAATAATGGAGCATATTTGATTTAAATAAATTCATTTTCACACTATAAGAAAACCAGTTAAATTTTACTAAGAAAACACTATGAACTTTTTCCCAGACCCAATACGAAAACGAAAATATCACTTTTTTTTCAATAACAAAAGAACTATTAGTTACTTTTTGCCAAATATCACGTGATTGTGGAAAGGTCTGTTTTATGACTCAATATTTCAAGTAATATTGACCCGAAAAAAATTAAAATTAGGTACATCCTTACAAGATCTTAAACCTCCAATATGTTTTAAAACAGTTTAAGTACCTAGTTGATGGCTAAACTAGAATTGATTTTTTTCTGAACATTGAGCTCCAATAAATGTGTTATACATTTATCACAAAGTAATAATTTTCAGTATATTACAGGGTTTTTCTGATATATATGTCAAACTAAAACATGGGGTAGGAAATATAATTTTAAGCAAAAAGTTTCCTATGAACATGGTTAAAAAACATTTTTTTAAAAACATGAATTTCCCCATGAGATTATTGCAGTTGATAATTTAAAAACGTACCCGTTAAATAATAATAATAATCGTATGAAAAGTTTAGTTACTCTTGGAAAACAAAAAGTTGTCAATAAAGTATAAATGTATTCGTTTAAAGAAATCATTTTACTTTAAGAACTTTTTCTTCTAATATAAATTCAAAAGGTTATGGGCCCAGAAGAAATCTTGTTGGAGAAAAACTGAAAACGTATACAGTAAGAGATAGAGTGCAAAAAACTGAGATTGGAAGAGTGTTTAAAATAAAGAAAATCATGGCGGGATTCAACAGTGTTACAGTGCCTATCATAGAGGCAAATAATTTTAACAACTTGCATTTTAGAATAGTGGCCATATTAAAAAGGGAAATGTGCAATGAAGCCTTGGAAGGACCACCAGGAGATAATACAACAACTGAAGTAAGGAGCAGATTTAATAAGGCTGATGCAAAAGCACAGAGTTCACAAAGATTGTGAATATGCAAAAGATCAAATAGCAGCTTTAAAAGGTGTATTCGTCAGATCCAGTTCATTTACAAAACTATCTTTATGGAGAAAGTTACTCAGTTTAAAGCTTGGGATAAATGAAAAGTTGGAAGACCATTTCTTGAAATTTGACAATAATCAGAGAGCTAAAGGATCTTGGTTCAAATATTGATGAAGGTGACAAAGTGTGCCATTTGTTACTATCTTTACCGTCGAAATACGACTCAGCAGTGACAGCGTTAGAGACAGTATCAGATGTCAAATTGGATTTTGTGCTAGGCTATTAGACGAAGAAATTAAGTTCAAGTCACGTGAAGAAAGTAAGAATCAAGGAACTAATGAAGTAAGCTTCAAGGCAACAATAAAGGGGTGCTATACATGTGGCAGTCAATATCATTTTCGGGCACAGTGCCCAGAACGTTTCCCGAAAGATAAAGACACAAATAGAGGCACATACAGAGAAAAAAGAGGACATTTTAGAGGTAGAAATCATCATTATATAAGGAACAGAAGTTACGTAAATCAAAATGATGAAAATATAATAAATACGAAACATGAAGCTCACACAGTTGAAGAACCAATAGTGTTATATGCTGGAAACATATGTAATGAAATGGAAGGAAAAATTAGGTTAGTTTTAGACACTGGAGCAAGTAATCACTTTGTACAAGAGTATCTAGAGAAAGATATGTATCATATCAAAACACTACCTAACTACGTGTCAATTAACATCGCAAACGGTGAAACCTTGAAGGCAAACAAATCAGGTACATTAAAAGTTAAATGTCAGAGACAAAATATAAATATTGAAGCTTTAATTGTTCCAAATATAAGACATAATCTTCTTTCTGCATCAAAAATGACAGCTAAAGGCCATAAGATAACAGTTGGAAAAGATAAAACTACAATTAGTGGTAAAAAATTTGTCTTAATTTGTGAAAAATATAATGGATTGTATTTATTAAACGTCGACAGTATAACAAGTCGAAACGAGAATTGCAGTGTTGCAGTAGATGAAGATATATAGAAGGCTAGGTCATGCTGAAAAAGACGCTTTACTACAGCTTGGAATTAAATCGTCTGAAAAAATATGCTCAACTTGTGTAGAAGGAAAGGCCACACGATCTTCGTTCGCAAGCAATGAAAGAATTTCACACGCTATTGGTGAACTGATACATAGTGATATTTGTGGGCCGATAACACCTAACACATTTGATGGAGGTAAATACTTCCAAATAATTTTAGATGACTACTCACAGTTTGTAGTTGTCAAGATTTTAAGAGCCAAAGATGAAGCGGAAAATAACTTGATAGAATATGTTCAAAAATTAGAGACAATATGATACAAAAGTGAAAAGATTTAGACTACATAGCGATGGAGAATTTATATCGAATAACTTTAAAGATTTCTGTAAACGGAAAGGTATAAAATTAGAGTATACGATGCCTTATAGTCCCCAATTTAATGGCAAATCAGAGAGAATGAATCAAACACTATTAAACATGTTAAGAACAAAAATTATCGATTCTGGCATTCCAAAAGAATTGTGGGGTGAAGTTCTTAAATGTTCTACATACGAATTAAATAGAACACCTACAATCGGCATTACCCAGAGGACAAACTCCATCAAAATTATGGAATGGAAGAAATGATCTCAGTAAACTGAAGATATTTGGTTGTCGTGCATGGTATACTTTAGTACCAAAGGGTAACAAGATTGATCCAAAAACAATAAAAAGCAGTTATGATAGGATATTGTGGTGGAGGCTATAGACTATGGTTGCCAAATGAAGGACAAGTTATAAGAAGCCGAGACATACGATTTTATGAGAGTGTTATGGAATACAAAGTGAACAAAGAAAATAGCCAAAAAGAAAATAGCTATATGCCCAGAGAAGATAGCAGAAGTACAGTTGAAGTGGAAAAAGACCAAGAAATGACAGAAGAACAAAAGGGAAGTGACCAAAGCTTGAGTGAAGATGAAAATTATATACCAATGGTTGACACTACAACTAGATCAGGAAGAAATATAAAAATACCAAAAAAGTTAGATGATTATGAAATATATTCAGCTTATTGTTTACTCAAAACATCAGAGGAAGAAGAAACAAAAACATGTACAGAAGCAAGTAAATCTGAAGAATGGCGACAAGTGATAAGTAAAGAATTAAATTCGCATGAAGAATTACAAACATGGACTCCAGTAGAGTTACTTAAAGGTCAAAAAGCGATAGAGAGAAGATGGATTTTTAAAATAAAGGAAGATGGTACGAAAAAAGCACGATTAATTGCTAAAGGCTTTAAAGTACCTAATGCTAGAGAAGAATTCAGTTATGCTCCAGTATGTAGAATTCCAACTATAAGAGTTGCAAGTGTTTTAGAAGGTGTGTGTGATGCAGACTGGGGAGGTAATCGACAAACTAGAAAAAGTGTAAGCGGTTTTGTGTGTTTTCATGCCTCTAATCCAATCGCCTGGTATTCTCAAAAGCAGAACTGTGTAGCCCTATACATGGAGGCCCAGTATATATCAGCGGGATCAGCAGCTCAAGAACTTATTAATTTAAAAGGGATTTTATATGAGTTCGGTGAATGTGAACCAGTTACATTGAATATTGACAATCTTAGTGCAATTTCAATGATTAAGAATTTTGAAAACTCAAAGCGAAGTAAACATATTGAAATAAAATACCATTTCATTAAACATCTTCATGCAAATAAAGAATTACAATGTAAATATGTTAGTTCTAATGAAAATTGTGCCGATATATTTACTAAGGCTTTGGGAAAAGAAAAATTCCGCAAGTTTAGGCGAAGTTTGTTAAGCCAGTGATTTAGTAATAATGTGTCTGACAAATTAACTGAGTTAATCAGTTTACATTATAATGTTCATGTTTCAGCAATTGTATGTATTATGTTTATTTATGATGATAATACATTTCAATTGAGGGCCGGTGTTAAATAACAATAATAATCGTATGAAAAGTTTAGTTACTCTTGGAAAACAAAAGTCTGACAGATTATTATTATGATGTTTGTTTTCCGGTTGCAGTTACAAAAAGTTGTCAATAAAGTATAAACGTATTCGTTTAAGGAAATCATTTTACTTTAAGAAGTTTTTCCTCTAATATAAATTCAAAATACCAAGTTTCATTTGCCAGCCAGCCATTTTGGAACTAGGTATTTTAAAAAATGTGTTTAACAGTGCTCCTTTCACCCTGCAACTTTTCGATTGAACATTATTGGACCCACATTCATAGGCAACTTTTTACTTAAATTAACTCTTCTTGTAGGTACTTCTTGTACAAATATCCTTTTTCTAAAAATAAATATGATACCTTTGACTTGAGGGTATCGGACAATTTTATTCCATATTTTTCGTGCAGTAGATATGTCTCCTCTCTTCGCTAAAATGCGGGCATGCCATCTACTTAATTTGTAAGAGGGATCATTTTCAAATTCTAACTGTTGTATGGCTTGTGAAAACAGTTTATCTTCTTTCTCCACATCTTTGCAGTTCCTATGGACGTACTCTAAGTAACTTAACCATAATTCTAAACCGTGTGCTGGAGATATACTTGAAATTCCTGAAAATGTATTTTTCCTTTAGCTTTGATTAGTAAATACACAATTACAGCACCTATCATAAGGGAAAAATTATTAGATTTTGATCAATCAATACTAACAATCGTCATCTTTATTTAGTTGCTTGTATCAATTAATAATTGAAGGATGATGGCTCTATGTAATTTCATGATATTACAAGCACTGCTAAAATCAACATAAACTTTAATATCTTTATTATTTTTGACGAGTCTGTAGTGTTTAACTTTAGACAAAAATAAGTTTCTTTTTTTTGTGTACTAATTTCTTATATAATGTACATTTCCTTCTATTAGCACCATTTAAACATTTTGAAAATAATCCGCAGGTTTATGGTTCACCTTATTGCACACAAAACACTTGACTTTCTGATTTAGCTCATCAGCCTCGTCACTCCTAGTGAACGGTTTGTTTTTTTTTAATATGTTCATCTCTGAAAGAACTATAGATGGACATAACTAAGAATTTAAGCAGGTGTTCTGTAATTTTACATCCAGCTGCTTGGGCATTGGTCCTTAACAAGTTATTATTTATGATTGCTATAATGACATCCACAACCAGATATCTACATAAGTCACAATGTTTACTGGAATAATTAAAAGAAACTACATCTTCATCATGCTTACGCTCTTTATTAACAAATTCTTTTAATTCGTCAACAATACCTTTGTTATCAACAAATGCACGAATTAATCTTCCTTTCTAGTTCGCCCAACTGTAATTAACGTTTGTTTGGTACTTGTACCACGATTCTATATCGCCGGTCAACTTTGCAATCATACAAAACTTTTTTAAACAGTCGCCCCATGAGTATAGTTCACCAACAGAATCTATTTTCCCAAACCACTGTGGAATTGTCATTGTATCTGCAGATATGCGAAATTAGATACTAAATTAAAACTTCCAAAGTACCATTGTGAACTATAATCCGGAGTATGAGAACGCACTTCAGAATTGTTCCTGATCGAACTGTAAATTATCAACTCATAAGTCAATAATTCTTATTTTTAAATTATTCGTAGAGACCACAATTTTTTAATTGTCATTTTGTATGTTTACTATTGGAATGTTTTTGGTTGTCACAGCTGATACTTTGTTTCTATTGATCAACAAGCAGCAAAGAATAAGGATGTCTTTATCTCACTTACAGACATATAGACTCATAACCTATAAAGGTTAATCTATGACTCATTAACTATAGTTCAATTTTATCCAATAACGAACTTTCATATTACAAACAATATTGAGTTACATTATGGGGCATTGTATTGCATTATACTGAACTATACAATATTAGATAGAATTACTTTGTATTTTGCGCTACTACACATTATTATAATCAAATTTCATAATTAACACAATTAATACAAAAACTTGAACTGGTATTTAAAACTAAGTAGGTATAGTATAAAAATATTCGCTTTTCCAGTTATTTGTTTGGGCCTCCCCATATCACGTGGTCTGCGGTGCCTTATTGCCGCCACTGGTAGATCATATTACATATTATTACACATACTTATATTATAATTTTCTTATTTGCTTTGTATTGCATTTACTAACAAAATCTGGTAACTTATACTGAAAACCCCTTTACATTAAGGGTTGTAAATCAAAACTTTAAAATGCAATTTGAACAATGAAGTATTAGTTGTCGATGAGTTTTGGATTGGCATTCTTTATAAAAAAAAAAAATGTAAAATAATTTTGATTACCTTTTTCAAAACAAGCCAGTACCTCTTTTTCATCCTTTTGCAAATGTTCCATTATCCTCAGTTTGGTAATCCACAACTCTTCACTCCAAGGGCAGTTTCTTAAAGCTCTGCTACTAATTTTAAAAGCAGTTTCACCCAACTGGAAAGCATACATACAATAATCAAGCCAAAGTTCTGGAATCAAGCATAATGTCACAGCCGCTCTTTCATATAAACACAAGCCAGTAGATGGGTCTTTTACGATTTGTATGTATTCTTTGTAGGTATTAAATAATTCTTCATTAGATTTGGCTTCTAAGAGTTTTTCTTCAAATGGTTTATAATCTTCGACTATTTTCAATGCCTTTTCATAACCCCATTCAATAGGTTTTGGGTCTATTAATCCCTCTGGAAGATTCTTATACCACTCCTGCCATTCGTGATATGTCTGTTCCATACCCAGAAGAGGCACTGAAAGTTGTCTTTTAAAAACGTCAGCCAGTTTACCAAGTTGCATTTTCCATTCTTCACTGCCTTCTTCTGTTAGAGAAATATGTGCATGCTCCAATTCCCTTAAAGTATCCCATAGCAAAGAACCATCACTTACATGCAAGCCGGCTGCAGTAAGGCCTCTTTCTATTATGGCACGAGTGGTTTGTATATTACTTACTCCAATGGAATATTGAGCATATTCAATCCAAAGTTCAACAGCTAAAAATACATAATTCCTGAAAAATTTTGAGTAATACCACCAATAAGAATGTCATAAAAATGTATACCTCTTATTAAATGTATTAAAATATAAAAGATTAATGAAGTAAATTTCAAGTATAAAGAAAGGAAACATATACAGAAAACTCTTATGTGTCGGTCCGCAGCCATCCAACAACCACCCAAGCAACTACTGGGAGCCACTCTAACCCTTATATTGTTGATTTAGGGCCAAATTCAGAGACTTCCCTAAATCTAAAAACTTAAACTACATTTACATAATCTACTGAATTTCATTATTGTGACAGCTATTATAGTTATAATAATTTTGATTGAGTCTTATTACTCTTATTATATTGTGATTATTTAAGTATATGAATAATACTTCATTGCTGAAAATTTCAAAATAAAATGTTGGATGCCTGGATGTCAACCGTTTTCTAATAAAAGATAAACAGTTTGTCAAACAATGGTCAAGATTAACAATCTCTTTGAATAATAAGGTCTTGAAGGTTATATTCTTTTAATTTTTGACACTGTTTTACGTTTGCTTTTATAATTTCATGTTTGTTTTATTTTGTTATCGGAATAAATAATATTACGATCAGTAATTTTATTGCAGGATTTAATAATTTTTTAGTAAGTATCTTCAAATTTCTATTTTTTTGCTACACGGGGAATTTAGCATGCTATTTTTTAAACATACTTTATAATACATTTTTGTATTCTTAAATGTATTTAGTTGATAACAAATACATAGGTAAACTGCTATTAGCTGTTTTACATTGACAATTTATTGATCAATTAATTCATGAAGTCGCTTCATCAAGAAATTGGACAAGTGTAATACCCCAAATCTGCTGTCAAATAACTTCATGAATTTATTCATCAAGTTCTTGACGAATTAGAGCATGTTATAATTTTTGTCAATTTCTTCGTGAAGTTCGGAAATACCAACCCAACAGATTTCCAGCCTCAGATCAGTAATGAGGTTATGTTAGTGGAATATGTAAATAATTGTGGCGTCGTAATAGTTTTGCATTGTTTTTACTGATTTGTAACTTACAAACACTAATATTTATATAATATGTGTCAAAACGGTACCGCTGTTGTATCACTTCAATTATGAGTGGAAAGGTGCATTTTTGAAATTTATTTGCTTCTTTGATTCATTGGTAGAACTGATTCATGCGTCAAAAAACTTGACAGTCTGTAGCAGTGTAAAGCCACACTGTTTACCAATACATTCGTGAATTAATTCTTGAAGAACTCCGTCAATTTATTCATCAATAAATTGTCAATGTAAAACAGCTATTAGAAGTTAAATTTAAAAATGTTCTTGAATAGACTTGTTTGTAATTTTAGGGGTCCATATTTTAATACTCTTACATAAATAATCTTCTACAGCCCGATCGAAAAGGGAATATACATGTTTATGTTCCTCGGGTGTTTGTGCTATTTTAATTTCATCCCTGAGCCAATCTAGCCACAACTTTGGTGTAAGTGGAAAATATTCATAAAACCTCTGGTAAGCTTCACGTAATGATTTGAGATCACCCAGTTTGCGGTATATTTCAACAATTTCGACATGAGAGTCATATAGATATTTGTTAGAAGATATCTGTTTTTCTAATTCTTCAGCTCTATTCACTATTTCCTGAAAACAAAATTAAAATGGGGATGTATTAAATGTAAGCGATGTTGTAGTTTCTGTTATGTCTTGAATAGGAAATGAATGAGCATATGTATATAAAAAAGTAAATAAATACATACCTGGTCTTCGTCTTCGCTTGAATTACTGGAATCACTTTGCTCATTAACCTCCATTGATATCTCGTTTACGTTCATACTTTTGAAAGTATAAAATTACAACAGATATCCAAAAATCATCAAAAAGTGGCACAAAATATATAAAAAAACTTACAGGTTAAGTTACTCAGCTAACAGCAAACGTCAATTGTCCACTAATAAACAAATAAACAAATAATTTTTTGGGTTTTGGGTTTGGGTTTGTGACGCGTTCAGCTACACGCTGTTTGTGTATTCAGTACACTAGCCACGGAAACAGATATAATAGATAATAGAAGAGAACTAGTACGCCGC
>NW_019418005.1:0-1941 GCF_000390285.2 Anoplophora glabripennis
AGCAAAAAAGTTAGGACCGATTCAATAGATATGGAACCCTGTATGTAGCGCCCTCTATCAGTAATCACAAAACTAAGATCATATTTGAATTTAGCTTAATAAAAAAACCCTGTATACCACATTTTATCCATTTCTTGCGTCTCTGACTAAAGATATTCAAAAAAAACCCCAAACAAAAATAAAATTCAACACCCCGTATCTTTTAACCGAAGGCCTTGCAGACCCATGTTCATAGGAACTTTTTTTATTATTTTAGTGTCCTCTATTGTGTGGCACAATGCAATGTACTTTTTTCTTTGTCACCCTGTATAAAATTGCAGTATACATGTTTAACAACATAAAAATAACATGTGTATAGCATTGAAAGCATTGACAAACTGACGGAAAATGGCATAAGCCGGATCTATATTCTGTTTATACCTATGTTATAAAACTGTTTACTTATGACCGTTTCAATCCGGCGTGCAAACAGTGCACTTTCAACTACCAGAGGGCGTAATATGGCCACTGCAAATGCTGTCCGCATAACTGTGCAAATATTAGAAATAACTATCACGTTTTTCGTAAAAAATATGATCACAGCAAGCGAATTTGCCAGATGATTCGTGTTTATATTCAATACAGGGGAACATACATATTGAATAGCGAATAAAAATCAAATTTAAAAAGATAAGTATGATTTTTTAATAGAAAACTTTTTGGCAACCGCTGACATCACTCACTGTGGTATTTACGCGTAACATAATTTGTCCATTATGAACGTGACATACATTATACAGTGTTGCCAATTTGAAAAGAAGTACGAAACGTTACTTTTTCATGTGAAATAGGAAGGAAATTAAACGATACTACCATGGTTTTTAGCGATACTGTATGCGCATATTCACATCTAGCATAAAAACCCGATGTTGAACGTTGAGCTTTGTGGTTTGTGGTAATGAGGTCAGTGCTTTACAAATTTTATACTAGCGGGGCAATTAATATTCGTTATTTATGTATTGCAATTTATTTTTAAATTAATATTTAATGTGCTATAGGTTAAGTTACCATGCGAACCAATAGTGTTATTCGTATTTTCACCCGTCAGTTTCCAGTTCAAAATTAATTAGGTACTTATAGTGTGCTTGTGAGTTTTAGTTGTGTACATGTGGATTTAAAGTTCGATTTAACCTATAACATGAACAAAAAACTCGGGGGTTTTATTCTAAATAACTTTATTGACACATCATATAACTTGGCAAACTCACAATTTGTTATTGTCAATGCACAAATGATTACTTTTCTTATGTACAACTTTTCTCAAAATGTCCATGCGGCTGGATGAATTTAAAAAAATGAATATCTTTGTAATTATTTGTAATTAAGGGAAATGATGAGACTTATTTACATAACGAATTACACTTTACTTAAAATATGCGTAGAGATTTTAGCTTCACCCTGTCAGTTCAATTTTAAATTAATTTATTCTGAAGTTGGATTGATTCTGAAAATGTGAGAGTTATAGCTTTCTTTGCTAAGTACAGTTATCTCATGGTACTAAACCGTTGTAGGTTGTAGTATAACAACCCTAGGTTCGACAAAATATAAGTAAACGTAGTTGTGACCAAAAATATGTGATCGTCATAAGGAATACCTACGTTGTGTGTATCTATTTTTAATTGACCGGAAGGCTCTGGCTACTAACTTTGTAGAGGGGATGTATGGTTTAATTATATAAAAACAAAAGCATAGTAAATATACCTAACCTTTATTTACATACAATTCAAATTAAACATGTGACAAATAGAAAGAACAACAAAAACATTAACAACCATTAAACATAAAAGGGGAGTGCCAGGCTCACCTAGAGCTCATGCGCGGAAAGAGCATGGCAGAGAAACCCACGATCGTTGCTCTTACCACCCAAATATAAATACAAAACAACCGCTAACCAAAGGCATA
>NW_019418005.1:6276-25618 GCF_000390285.2 Anoplophora glabripennis
TATATGGGACGTTCTTTGTCAAACGGAACAAAGCTCTGCCCAAAATTTGAGCAAATGGATTTTAATGATCTTGGGCTTAAAATGGTCGTTATTGAACCCTCTTCATGGGCCAGTGTGGCCTTTTCAAAAAATTCAAAATGGCGGCTCAATATGGCTGCCGGAAATCAGGGAAAATTCAAGGTTTTGAAGTAAAGCGTTAGCTAAAAATAAAAAATGCCTCAGAATTCAGTGGGTTATAGGTGCAAAATGTTTGTTATTAACAGGCCTAAAAAGTTGAATAGGTAGGTAGGCGAAATCCAACATGGCGGATCCAAGATGGCGTCTGAAACTGAAAAACCATCGAAAATTGATAATCAAGACCAAAACTTATGATTTTACCGTTTAAACTCCTTATTTTGATCTCAAATGCTATAATTTAGTACATATTTCACGTACGGATTTTTAGAAATGGACAATCCTATATGGCGGTTCCAAGCGATCTTCAAATGTAAAAAAAAATGGTTATTTCGCAGCCACAACGCAACAATAAAAGATAACAGCTTAAAGATCCACACAAGAAATAACTACATTCACACCTGCTCTAGTCCGAATCCAAGTACCAAAATGTAGAAAATAATATGAAATAAAACTAGTTGGTTGCAAATGTTATAAATTTGTACAACCACTTGCCATCCTCCTTTTTTTGTAAATATGTACATAATAATATGTAGAAGATAGAAAATAGAAATATTTTCAGAACAAAAAACCGGCGGCCGCAAATTGGAGTTTTTATTATTTTATTAGGTACCCTTCTCTTTTCATATGCAATTATGCGATAGCAAGAGAGTGGGATAGACGTATAGGTCGGACAACTCATCATCTTGCACGTGCACGTGCACTTGGCATTTTCTCGTTTTTTTAGGTGTATTTTGCCGGAATTTGAATGAATCGTACTATTTTTACTATAAACGTATTTCCTGTAGCGACATCTATATGAATATTGTAGTACTTTGTTAGATGAAACGGGACTTCAATTTCCGTTCTTAACTCGTCAGGTACATACTTAGATTGTATCAGACTAATAGGTGAACCGCTATCTACTAATGATAAAATAACATATTTACAAGATTCAAATTCAGTTGATACAGTATATTCTATATTTACTACATATGGATTATCTTTTTGCTTCTCAATGAGAGTAACGGTCCCTGAAGTTGAATCAGCTGCAGTACTGGATACTTCTGGTTTCTTCCGTTTTTGAGGGCAGTCTTTATATTGATGTCCCGTGGTACCACACTGTTAACAGGATCCTTTCTGTCGGAGGGGTTTCTGGCATTCGGAGATCTTGAGCCCTTCTCGATTACAATTGAAGCACTTTAGGATTCTCGTAGGTGGGTTTGATGTTACGGTGTGCTGTGAAGGGTTTCGTGTTGTCGGTGGTGCTCTCCTAAATGTGGATTCATCCCAAATCATATTGCATATAGTGCTAAACAGATCTTCAAGACTATGGAATTGATTTGATAACATGCGTGCCTGATTTTGAAGTTGCTTATCGTCGAACCCATCTATAACGTAATGAATCATCTCTTTTTCGGGGACACCAGCATTGTTCCCTAATAAGACCTTTTCGTGAAAATAAGTTGCGAACTTCTCATTTCTGCGCCACCTTATCCTTTCCATGGTTTTTCTAAGAATAACAGGGTCAGACTCAACACTGTACATTTTCTTCATTTCGGCTTTCAACGTCTTCCAATCCATTACGACAAAATCTACCTTGGACTGGTACCATTCTTTTGCTTGGGCTGTCAGTTTCCCCATCGCAATCAGTTGCATAATTTCATCGGACACTTTATAAGTTTGCTGAACTAATTCGACTCGTTCCAGCCAGATATTCACATTCTGATTTACGCCGGAGAATTCTGGCGAAAGGTCGGCAATTTCCTTATTAGAAAACGACCGGGAAGTATTGGGGTTGTCTGGAAAGCTTAGCCCACCTGAAGTACTTCTATGTTGTCGTTCGTCATAAATCATGATACTTCTCACCGTAGCTCGTATAAGATCTTCCATTGTTATATGGTTGACATTATCCTGGGCTTGAGTTTGAGATGCTTGTATATGTGAGAAATTTTCACGTGGTTCATTCGCTTCACGTGCGTCGTTACTTTCCCCGTTAAAATCAGGATCATCAAAATGTTCCATCGCTGAATTCTTATGGTAACCCCACACCTGAGACTGTAGGGGCCGGGCAGGATGGTTATTTTCACAAAAATAAAAACTATTTGTTTCAATCTTCAAAGTTGTATTTTCCTCATGTCGTGGAATATGATCGTGTGTGCTTAATATTTGAGAATTATTGGAAAAATCGGCAACATGGGCTCGCCGCGAAGACGTCGAAGTAGGACTTCGAGCCCCACGTCGAGCGCCATGTCGTGTAATTTGAACGGAAAGTTGTGTTTGGTCGACATGGGTACTTGGTGGAGACATCGGGAGTTCTAATCGAGCTCCACGTCGGGCTCCATGTCGCGATCTGTGATCTGGGATGTCGGTTTCCTTGACTGGAGTCCGCGATAGTGACGCACGGAGTTCTAATGGATCGTCACTAGGGACTCCAGGTCGCAGGATATTCTCAAACGACTGTTGTCTATGGTGGATATGGCCTACAGACGTAGTGTCTAGGACACGAGCTCGTGGGGGAGATCTCGACGAAGAATGTCGAGCCCCACGTTGAGCGCGGTGTCGGGTTAGACTTTCTAAATAGGGACCACTTAGGCGGTGATCGTACGTTCGGAGGAAATCATGAGAGTGGACGGGCGATGTACCAGAATTGCTTAGATAGAAAGAGCCGGCTACGTCACCTACGACATAGTCGGCTAAGGGGTTTTTGCTTGCCATGGCACCCGAACGAGATGCGCATTGCTCCCGCTGGGTACCATTTCGTAGAAAAGCTGAATGAGCTGTATCGCCGTCGATAACGGCTCCACGTTCCGGAACACCCGATATCGGAGGTAGGCCGGACCGCGAACCGTGGTTGGGCTCATAGGATTCCCCGGACCCTACCAGTTGGTACATAGGTTTAACCTCGTCCCGAGTATTCGTGGGTGACCCACTTCGTGGTAAATCTGACATGCTACTCGTCTCCGTGGGCACGTCTTGAGGGATACTCGATGTGGTATCGGTAACTCGGGTAGTCGCGGACCTCAGCCTGTACGGCACTGTGGCGTCGCCGTGCCGCGTACTACTACGAGCTACCACCTTCGGCTCCTTAGACTCTCCACGAAGCACCGAGATAGCGTTTGTGGGGAACGAGGTCTCGTCCAGCTCAGTCTTGATCATCGAATCACGATGTGATTTATTATTTGTTGTACCTTCGAGGGCACCAATCCTCGTAGCACTGGATATCGATATCGAAGTCGCGTCGCAGGGATACATCTTCTACAAGGACAAATTCTACTAAATTTGGAAGTACGCCGCCACAATAACGTGCGTACTATTGCTTTGTGCCCGTGGGTCACAAAGAAAATGTAGGGGTTTGACGAGGAAGATTGCCTCGACGAGTGACCGCCTAGAGGTTTGACGAGGAAAGTTGCCTCGGATTTGCAGATCTCGATTGAGTCTGAATGAATAGTACTTGTAGGAGCCGGCACAATCGGAATCAAAGTCTTCGTCGGAGGTTCTCAGCCTCGGACGGTATGCAAGTGTCTGGAGGAGCCTGAAATGTATCGCTGTTCGATGCAGGGGACTATCGAACAGGATCTTCGCCTCAGGTTGGGCTACCTCGGGCGGTACGTAGGTCTCTGGAGGAGCCTGGAGTATCGCTGTGTCGATGCGAATGGCTATCGCACAGGATCTTCGTCGGAGGTGGTCAGTCTCGGACGGTATTGCAGGTCTCAAATGGATCCTGGAAATTTACCGCTGTTTCGATGCAGGGGGCTATCGAACAGGGTCTACACCTCAGGCTAAGCTACCTCGGGTGGTATGTCTCGCGAAGCGAGTAGTGGTTGCAAGGCACTATAATATCCGTGTCGAGGAATGACAGCCTCAACTGGAGCCTCGTGAAGCGAGCCTGTGAGCTTGAGCTCCAAAGTTCTTGAGCTTGATGACAGGGTTTTTTTCAATCAAACCGTGGAAGATAAGTTAAAAGTATATATTGAACAGAATTAACAAACAATAAAGGTTCACAATTAACATATACAAGTTATTTACCATGAATAAAATTTGTTACACAATCGCTCTGTATCGCTTTCTTGTACCATGTATTCCCACTGAAGAACTGCAAACGCCGGAAGTTGACGTTCATTCGCTTTTTCCAATCTCCATACTTTTGGCGGACCGGTCGTGAATTGTTCGCCAAAATTTCCAGTAAAAAGCGCCCGTCGCCGCTGTCGACGTCGGATCTCGTTCCCCTCTGGCCTCTCCGGATAGTCGATGTCGGCATCGGGGATTTTGGAGTTTTCTCCCATTTTGAGAAAACTTTACCCGCGGTCTCGGCTTAGGCTACCGAGCATCGCATCCAACCGCCAGAGCGGTGGAACCCACGGAAGACGATCCTTTCGGCCCAAAGACGGGGAAATTGGAAACATCGGTGAAATTTTCCCCGTCTTCGTAAAAGAGCCTACGGGGATCTTATTACCGGATGGATTGAGTTCTACAGTGGATGGGTGATGCACGGCATGAAGTAGTGCCGTGGTTGGAGGGTTCGGCCGAGATCACGCGGACACCTTCGGCGGCAGCTATGAAGACGTGAAAACCTATTATGGCTTAGCTGGCCGGTAGTAGTCGCGCGATTCGGCTCGAATTTGGATATGACAACCACCTAGGGATGCTCTAGTGTGGTTGGAGGGTTCGGCCGAGATCGAATGAGCGGAACGGCTAAAAACGTGGAAAACGTAAAATCCGCGTTTCTCCGTATAACGGCGTTTTGGCTCATCCGATCCGGACGAAAATTTAATAATGCTACCGACTTGAGGAGTGCTGCATTAAATGTTGACACCGATCGCTCAATAACTTTTCGAGTTATTGGCGATAGCGTCCTTGACCAATTCAAAAGTGTGGTGAAAATTCAGATGATAGTTTCCAAATATCGCCTCGGAGCGTCCCGGTATTCGTCTGCAGGTTGCGAGAGTCGCGGCAGTGGACACTGGGCGCCGGGATGGCAGACCCAGGCGAGATCGGTCGCGATGCGGGTGACATTGGAAACATCGGTGAAATTGGTTCGCCTCCTTCCCAGTTCAGCGGTCTCCGGCATATCCGTAGGTACAAGACTACTTCTATGAATATACTGGGTGTTCTGAAATCCTGAAGCTCGCTCGAAGGGTGCGAAGGTACGACACTCACATTAAACTTAACATGTGCACAGAATATCCTAACTACACAGAAGCGATATAAATGACGGCTCCTTTGATGTTGGCGTGGTGAAAATATTCGACCTTGAACGGTGGTGAACAACATGTTACACTGAGAGAAAGGTTATCAGAGATATACTGAAAAAACAGTTTATAAAATTTACTTTGAGATACTAAGCTTTTAAATTTTTATATGAATGAATAATATAATTCATAATTCCAGTACAATTTTCAATAGCTTGTGGCATAAAATAATCAGTTGGACATAAATTAAAATACATTGGTTACCGATGAAAGGCATGATTTTATGCTTAATTTAAAAAAAAGCTAATTTGATTTACACATGATACGCGTCTGTTACTACTATAATTAAAAATTTCGTGTAGATGGGATATAGTTATAAATAAATCCAAATACCACAAAAAAAATATTTATTTTTTAATATTAAATACACAATATTATTTAGGTACTATTCATAAGTAATGGCCCATAAAGAAATACTAGATTCTTTACTTCAAAATATTACGATTGGAGCCAACATTTCTTAATAAAATGTTGATAATAAAAAAGATACAGGGTGTCGAAGTTAAAAATTAAATTTTGGTAATAATTATGTTATTCAATGTAAGAATGTAAAAATTTTAGTGTAAATTTTTTTGGTAGCATCATCTGTTATTTATTTCGATGTATTTTCTAGAGGGCACCACATAAGCCATGTGTGTGACGTAAATGTGAGCGTAACTTTTTTTACGGGTAACGTAAAGCTTTTAAGTAACGATCTTTTATTATTAAAAAATCTTAAAAGTTAAGAATCCAGTATTTCTCTATGGGCTATTACTTATGGACCACCCTGTATTTGTAACATTTTATACAAAGATAACAAATAAAGTTTTCCGGAGTCCACCTTTGAACAAATATTTTTGCTCAAAATATAGCTCGCAAAGTCGATAATTATGTGTCTGGATTTTTCTCGAGAAGATCCTCTCTATTGCACGCTCTCAACCATGCTGAAGCTCTAAAAGAAAATTGTTTAGTTTATTTCATTCAATACTATTTAGGTAGGTATATAATGTACATAAATTTAGATTTTCATTAATTATCAAAACATATACTTAATTCTAGTATACATTGAATATATTTCAAATTTTATAATACATAGCTAATTATTACACTACCTGCTCGAGTCTTCGGGAATGGAAAGAAGCACCCTCGACAAATACAATAGGTCTGTTCCAACAAGAGTCAGGGATTGGTTCCGAACCGTTTGAAATGTTTGGCCAGCTAAGTTTTAAATGTGTCTTCAGTGAATATATCGCAAGAATTAGTTGGATGCACATTTCTGACGGTTCGGAACCAATCCCTGACTCTTGTTGGAACAGACCTAGTGATAACCCCCTCGACGATACATCACAAATATTATGTCTGTTTAAATAGTTACTAATACTAATCATTCACACTAAGTCTAGAATAAATAAATACTAATAATAAATACACAAAAGTGAGGTTGGATTGAATATTGAATTATCGATTGCCTAAATAAGCTTGGTTCTTTGACGGAAAGACAACGTGTTTCCATGGCAATTTTAGCACATGCGCACTGGAAATCGACTTACGCAGGAAACCACTTTGTCGCTTCTGTGTAGTTAGGACATTCTGTGACATGTGTCTTAACCTCATAAAACCGAATCTCGTCTTCCTCCTCTTTTTCCCCACTTCCCTAACTCACAGTCCTGCCAACCTCGCTACTAACAACAACGGGTGGCAAATTTAAGTTCTTAATAAAATGACTACATACAAATATAAAAAATTTTTAAATTCATAACTACGGATAAGGAGGAAAAAGTGAAAAAATATTAAAGTTTTTGTTCCCTAATACTTATGCGGAGAATGGGGAAACTCTACCAAAAATTTTAAACTATTAATTTGTTAGATTATTAAACAAAAATAACCAAAAAAGGACATATACCACTATACAGGGTGTCGCCTGAAAGACTGTCCCTGTTATTAAAAATTGATTTAATAAAGAAGTATAAATTAGTAGGTATTAGTAAAGTATTAGTTATAATTTTGGTAGAGTTTCCCCGTTCTTACCTAAAATCCACAAAGAAGGAGTGCCCTTAAGACCCATCGTAAGTTCCATTGGATCATCATTACAATATCTGGCAAGATTTCTGGCTAAACAATTACAACCATACGCCGAAGAAGCGAAATCTTACGTCAAGAACGCGAACCACTTGATCGAGCGTATTAGAAACGTAAAAGTGGATCCAGGACATCTGCTAGTAAGCTTTGATGTAGTGTCCCTATGTACAAACATTCCAGTGGAACAAGCACTCGACATGATCCAGAGGAAATACCATGTAAGAGAGAATCTAATGAAATTGACGAAACGTTGCCTAAAGAACACTTACTTTGTCTACAAAAACCAAAAGTATAAGCAAATAGAAGGAGCACCCATGGGATCGCCTTTTGTCACCAGTCATAGACAACCTATTTATGGAGGAATTAGAAGAATATAGACCATCTATGTGACTGAGATATGTCGATGACACCTTTGTCGTATGGACACATGGCGAGGAGAAATTACAAGAATCCTTAATTCATCTGAACAACAGACACCCAAAAATCAAATTCACCATGGAACTGGAAAATGACCAACAGCTACCTTTCCTCGATGTATGTATAAAGAAAAAAGAAGATGTAGGTCTAGGCTATACGGTACCTATATAGGAAACCAACACGCACGAACAGGTACCTACACGTAGAATCTCACCATCACCCATCGCAGCTACAATCAGTGATCAAAACGCTAATGACAAGTCAGAACAACTTTCTGACGACAACCACAAAGAAGAGGAAATTAAAAACGTTAAGTTAGCATTACAGCAAAATGGTTTCTCTGGTAACAACATCAAGAGGGCTTTAAGACTTAGACGAAACAAAGAACATAAGGAAGAAGATAAACCAATAGCCAAAGCTCTCCTGCCATACGTCAAGGAAACTACCGACAAAATAAGCAGGGTTTTAAAGAAACACAAAATAGAAGCCATCTTCAACGCGGACAGGAAGATTGGCAATATGCTACCATTAGCCAAAACAAACATTCCTCTAGAAAACCAAGGAGTATATGAAGTTCTCTGCGGAGACTGTGAGAAGACGTACATTGGACAAACTAACAGAATAATTCAAACCCAGAAAGAAGAACATTGGAAGCTGTCCAGAAAAATGAAAAAACTTCGTCATTACTTCTTACCACGAAAAAACATGCTTTGCTAAAAAGAGCTCACTACAGTAAATAGAAAGTTTTACTAGAAATTTTTCTTTTGCCTCAAGCTAGTCCACTCATTAACCACAAGTGAGCATCTTTACATATATTAAATAAACAACTTATTTCCTTGCGGTGAGTTTTAATTCTAAATTTTGTTGTATCAAATTAGCTCTTTAATTGTAAATGAACTAATTTAATTATTGCTAGTGACTTATGCCCGATTGCACCGTTTAGAATTTAAGCCGAGTTCAACTGGACTTGGTTTAATTTTAAAACTAGGTTTTAATAATAAGCTTTTGCACCACTTACTGCCGATTGTAGATTAAATTAAACTGGACTTTAAGAATACTGTTTAGAGATTTTATTATGCTGCTAACTTATGTCCAGTTATGTTCATAAAAAAATATGTCAAAGTCAAATTCTCAAACCAAAATTTTAATATGAGTAGGTACCATCAATGGCATCTAACACCCTAGGAAATGATGCAATTTTATATAATTCATGTTGCACACTAACTATTTCTTCTGGGTTTGGCATTTTTATGTATCTCTGATAAAGCCGAGCTATTGCAATAATTGATACTCGTACAATTATTCTGTTGATATGTCCATCCCTGAAAAGTCTGCAACGTTAGACAAATGACCAGCACAAGCATAGAACCGAAGAACAGTCAGCAATTGTTGGATAGGAGATACACTATTATTCCTAGAAATACATATTAAGTATAAAAACTTTTTATAACTCCAAAATTTTGATTGCCAGTTGCATCGTGTTCATGCCGACGTGTTCGTAAAACTTACATGTCACTTGGATATTCCAACTCCTCTTCAATTAAAGTTAGCAGTTTTAAACCTAAATCTGCGGAAAAAAGTCATATTGTCTAGATTATGAAATAGATTATTTCTAATATCGAAATCGAAAGTCTATAATTTCATGATATCAAAATCATCCAATACATCAAAGTCAGAATCTGAATCCATTTCAAAGTTCTCAATGATGTCTTAACACCACTCACTCATTCACAATCCACAGGAAAAAGGAAGAAATACCTATTTAAAAAAAATTAAAACTAGCAGCTACTGTCAATAGTGTAAATTTATGTTTTCTCATTAATCCAAGTTTAAGCGGTCAAATTTGAGGGTTTAAATTAATCCTAGATTACATAGATTTGAAACAGTGCAAACAAAATGTTATATTTTAATCCAAGTTCAGACTTAATCCTGGATTAAACACTACGGTGCGAACGGGCATTAAACACTGAATTACGTTTTTTATAATGTGCAAAAGTGGAGCTGGTGAAAATTAAAATGGTCATATTTTGATAATGAAGCATGGAACCCATACCGTTTTTTAGTGGATGGTTTCTCTGCTGCCACGACGAAAAAATTTAGAACGGGATTTGTAAAATAAAATATTAAAATAAGGAATGCCAACCCTTAGATCCCGGGAAGAGTGCAATATATTTTTTTCAGCTATAGATAAAACAGGCGTTTTTTTCATATTTGATAAAATTAAATTGTTTTTGTAGTCATACCTATTTAAATTTTAGTTTAGTATTTAATACTTGTCAAACTTCATGAAAAATTTGTTGATTACGAAAAAAAATATTTTACAAATATACGTAGGTATATATTAGTTTCAGGTCCAGGTGACAAAAAATTTGGAGACAGATGTAGTCACAGCAGTGAGTGTGGGTTTGAAGGATCAATTTGTGATGATATTATGGGCAAATGTCTTTGTAAACCTGAACTACCAGTAACTAATCATTTAGATAAATGTGGAGTAGGTAAGTATACACATTAGGGTGGCCCAAAAAAAAACTAATATTTTTTTCGTGTCTC
The DNA here is from genome assembly GCF_000390285.2 of Anoplophora glabripennis. Lineage (NCBI taxonomy): Eukaryota > Metazoa > Arthropoda > Insecta > Coleoptera > Cerambycidae > Anoplophora > Anoplophora glabripennis. Next base: position 16,707 of record NW_019418005.1, read on the forward strand.
TTGTGAAAATATGTTGGTTTATCATGTTTTAACAGCCCCCTAAAAAAATCAGCTCAAAAAAAATTTTATTAGAGGTCGCTCAAGATTTTTAAAAATTTCCAAAATCGTCGAAAATTGATTTTTTTTTTCTTGTTGTTTTATCATCTTGTAGGTTGCAAAAAATCTCGATTCTGAAAATTTCAAATCGATATTTTAATTTCTAAAGATCACTCATAATTATTTTAACTTTCAAAGTAGTGTATAGGTACATACCTGTTTTCGAGCGACCTCAAAAAATAAATATCAACGAATTAATAATTTTTTTTAATTGAATTTGGTGAACAAAAGAATAGAAATAAATCTCGAGACACTTAAATTTTAAAAATTTAAAAATTATAAATATTTGATATTCACAGTGCGGTAGTAAATTTTGCCTCGAGAAATTTTTTAAGTGTCTCGTGATTTATTTCTATTCGTTCATCAAATTCAATAAAAATAATTATTAGTTCGTTTATTTTTAGAGGTCGCTCGAAAACATTTTAGGTGCACTACTTTTAAAGTTAAAATAATTATGAGTGACCTTTAGAAATTAAAATATCGTTTTGAAATTTTCAGAATCGAGATTTTTTTTCAACCTAGAAAATGATAGAGTAACGAGAAAAAAAAAATTAAATTCAATTTTTAACGATTTTGGAAATTTTTAAAAATCTTGAATCTCTAAAGAAACATGATAAATTAACATATTTTCACAAGAGACAGGAAAAAAATAATCGTTTTTTTTTTGGGCCACCCTAATACATATGATTGTGATTGGATTTGAATGATTAATTCAGGTAAATTTTAATTCTAAAGATAAAATATTAAAATGTACCCTGTTTAGTACATAAAATCTAACTTGAATAGAGCAAATATTTTACACATTACTGCGAGAGATGTATTACATCGAAATATTAGGCCAAGTAATGTACGGCGCCGTAGCAGCGACGAAGTTGCAGGCTACAAGAAATGATATACAGATTGTCGACGATTTCTTCTTTTTTTTTCTCGCATTCGGGAATGGGAAAATGGTAGTAGCGTTAGCTGCAAAGGGACCGTCCTGCATGTATCCGGAATAGTCCTACAATTTTTATTTGTTTTGGAGTTTGTAAGCTCTTTCAGTACAGGGGGCGAATTTTTTAATCGATAGAACAAGTTCCTATAGGAGAGTGACGCAAATATGACATAAAAATGAAAACATTTACTATATGTATACAGGGTGTTTCAGGATTATAAGCAAAAATTTTAAATACGAATTGGGAATCGGAAAATAAGAAAAAAAGTTCCTATGGACATATGTCCGGAAACGATTCGTTAAGGAGTTATGGCCGTTTAAAAATGGCGGTTTTTATTTTTTTTTTCTCAAATTTGAAAACAGATAAAATCCTGAATTTTGGTACAGATGTTATACTGATCGAGGCCCATCAGTATATTTTCGTTAAAATAATCTTATTTGGAACGGGTGAAATCAAGAACACCCTGTGTATTTTCATGAAAACATTTGACTCGTTAGGATTTCAATTGTTGCAATACATCTTTTGGAGAGACAGATTAATTTAGAAACTTTTTCATCTCTTTCATCTTTATCATAAAATAAGTAGTTTTTGATTAAAAAATAAAATAAAATTTTTGTTTGTATTTCAACGAGTAATCTAATTGGGTGCCGTCTAAATAATGAAAATGTAAGACGTAACATGAAATAAGTTCAATTTATTATAATTCTTTATTACAATCAGGTAGTAGGTCTCAGTAGATATAAAAAATATACCTGTGACGTTTAATTAATATTAATAATAATGAAAAATACTGCAACAAGTAACTGAAACATTTTTAAACGGCCGTAACTCCTTAACGAATCGTTTCCGGACATACGTCCATAGGTATGTTTTTTCTTATTTTCCGATTCGCAATTCGTATTTAAAATTTTTGCATATAATCCTGAAACACCTTGTATATCTGTATATAGGTCAGTTTGGCGAAATTACGTCATTTTCTTATAGGAACTTGTTCACCCAACTCATGAATATAGTCCAGGAGGACTAGTGAATGCAATATTTTTGGCAAAATTAAAAAATTTTCTTAATCACTGACCAGACTTTCGGAATTAAAATAATAATTTTTATTTTTTTCTGTAGTTTTTTGGAATTGTTTATTTTGAGAAAATATCCTGTAACCTAAATAAGCAAGTTTATTTTCTGTCGTGTCTAGATGTAGAATGGAATTGTTGATACAGTAATGTCTCGATAATAATCAAAAAGGTATGTACAAAATGCTGGTTATATTTCAAAAAAATTGGCAAATATCACGTCTTGTGGTTATTTATACCAACTTGGTCACATTAGCAGCTGAATTTTGAAAAAATAGTAGAAAATTAAATTTTTGGTCAGGTCAACGCTAAAGATTTTCAATACTTGATACAGAATTAGGAAAATAAATTGCGTCATCAACCAGAAACATCCTCAGGATTGGAAAATGACCCCAATATACCAGGAAGAAGATTACCAGGGAGACAGAAAAGACCGTTACCATGGAGATATCCGCGTCGAAGAAAAACCGATGACCAAAAACTATGACGACAACAGAAACCCAGAGGAGCGAAGACATCACTGGGAAGGATAAGATCCCGGTAGTTATTTATTTTTTTACTTTAATAGAAAGAAGAGTTGTTAACAGAAGTCAGCAAGAAGATAGATGCCAAGAGTATCAGGTACACCAGGGCCAGATTGACAGGGAGGGCATTCCCATCCACCCGCTGACTCGCGAATATTACCGGCGCCTCACGTCCACTTTCGCAGTTGAGAGGAAAGAATAGCACACCTTCTCCCCGCCTAGCGAGAAGAAGCCGGGGGCGGTCATCAGAGGGCTGCCATGCCAGTTTGATGGTTACTGAACAGGTATTTCAAGTAACTTATATTTACGGGATGTCGAGCAGAAAGCTCCGATGCCCCTAATCCTGGTTCAGGTCCCTCAAGAATAGGAGGACATTCTGAAAGAGGCCAGATGCTGCCAAATGGTGAACCGATTGGGACCAGTTCCTCGCAGAATTCAACGAATCTGTGCACCTATTCCCGTCATCCATGACGTAGCGGACCTCGAGGCGGCCGCAGCCATTATGAGCGTTGATACAGACAGACATTCACACAGCCTTGGAAGCCAGCTCCACGGAGATGTGGAGAGCGAACGATGCAAGTGAGTTACCTCTTATGTTGCAGGACCTAATAAGGGAAAGCAAGCCCTAAACCAGCCTCAATCTCAACGGGTGCTTGAATGAGAGTACGACGCGCTTGTAGCTTCATCGCTGGTGAAGTGTTTTGCCTAGAGGCATATGAGTAAATAAATAAGATGATTTTATTGGATAGGGCGGACGAAGTATGCATTCACTGAGGCCATCTCGTGTTGGTACAGCAAAGCATTGTGCTTTATAGAAATTGTTAAACAGAAATCTGCAACCGCAGGTCGAATATGTGTGCTTTTTTTCGCGACTGAATATTGGTGAATTGTTGACGTAGTTACTATTTCTATATCTTTTGATCTTAGTTGTAGTATGGTAGTTTAAATCTCTTCATTCACTCACACTACATGTACTACAACATACGACGCGAAAAAAAAGCCTTGTATTTCCAATCTTTCAATCAACAGAAATATAATGTTTGAGGTTATAATTTATGTTCAGGTAGATTGTCGCGTTTCGTGCAATAATAAATTTGTTTTGTTTTAGATTAATGTAATAAGGGACTTATTGAATCAATAGTCTGAACTACCTTACCGTTCTTTTATTCGTTTTTTTTTATCCAAAATGAGTTTACCTGATAGAATTAAACGTCAATGTTGTGCTCCAAATTGTAAAAGCATTTCCTACCATATGAATGCCTGAAATATATTCTATAGAAATAAAAGTCTTTTCAGAATTACAAAAGACAGACAATTACTGTGGTTAAAAAATTATGTAAATCAGATTTTACTCCGACAAACACAGATCATTATTTTTGTGAAGACCATTTTGAGTTAAAATGTTTAAAAAACAGTAATATGAATAGTCTCAACAAAAGTGCTGTGCCGACATTATTTTTAGGTTCAACTACAAGTTCACTTATTAATTGTAATAATATCACCTCGGAATCCTCGGATAGTATCCAACATTCAGCAAAACGATTAGTTAACATAACATTACAGAATTTTCAGAGTATTTGCTGCAAAACTTCAATTTCGGATGATTTTTCACCTTTTAAAAAATCGAAATGCATATATTTGAAATTGTAATTTATTATAAGTATAGTTATGTTACATCGTACTGATGAGAACCAATTAGTTCGAAACAAATGTATCTAACCATAATTTTTGGCAAGTAACTGTGCAATGCATTTTACATAAAGGTAGGTAAATAATTCTTTAAATTTCTTTAAAATTTGCAGTTTTTAATGGTTTATTTAAAAAAATAATAATTAAAAGAGTCTCCCTGTTCACTTTTTTGATACTTAAATATTTTCAAATTCATAACGGAATCAATTTGTATATTTGTCACACATTTAAATATTACTGCTTTAACTTTTTCATTTAACCAAGTGATAATTAAAGTGTTTCATAAGTAATGGGTCATGGAACAGCTGTTAATGGTTCACCTTAATTTTAATTATTAACTTAAACCATTAGTAGCTATTTTGTGATTACTTATGAGACTTGTTATACTTAATGTATTTTATTACATTTAAATTTACCGCCATTATGGTGCAGCGACATCTATTAGATAGTAGAATTAGAGGTTACTCTAATTGTGTTTTCCCATGCAGTTTTCTTAATTATTTTGTGGTCTGTGGTTAACACAGTCTAACCACCACAATTTATGTTTTTCGGGATCGCTGAAGCCAATTGTGATATCAATATAACTTCAACTAGTCAGAGTTCGTGCCTAACCTAAAAAAAGTAGCGCAAATTGCTAAGATGACACTTTTCTATGTTTAGGAATGAAGTGTAACCTACATATATTTATATATTTGGGGTCACTGAATCGAATTCCTACATCCGTTTGAAACCAACTAGTCACTAGTCGTACCTATCCTCAAAAGCTATAATAGTTATAAAGTGCGACCACTATATTTTTATGTTTTTTTGGGATTGCTGGGTACAATTCCGATATCTTATAACATCAACTGGTTAGATTAGGTTAAGTGAGGTTAAGTTATTTGTTTTATTGTTTTATTTGTTTTATTTATTTACTCGTTTTATTCAGTTTTATCATATTTGTTTTGTTTCAGTTATATTTATTATATTTGGTGTATTTTATATTATTGATTAGGTTACTACATACTGTATATATAGATACGGAAACTGTCAGCTCCTCGATTCTGAAGTAAAACCTTGAACAGGTAGTTCCGGGAGCGAGGGGCTGAGGAGGGTAAAAAAAATAAAAAAAAGTTAGATTAGGTTATTACCTATGAATATCTATACTCGGTTTTCAACAAAGTACTACAGGGTGATCGAGAATGATTGACCGTGCCGCCTCATAGTGATTTTTGATGTGCGGCATACCAGTTTTTGATACCAATACTAGAATCATGAGCGCAGGTTGAAGGATTTTAATGGTAAACAAATAATTACGTTCAAACGTCAAATAAATTAGGTTACTGTCAAAATGGAAATTCATAATAAAAATATGAATTATTTAACAAAAATCAAAGTTATTTCACAAATTAAGCAATACTGATGGACCAATAAATGTTATTATTGTTATTATTATTAAAGAGGATGACAGAATCAAATGTAGGTTTAGCCTAACTTTTCCAAAATTCTTATTTCATTTACAATTAGAAAAACTTTTAAATCAAAGTTTGATGTAGCTAATTTTGAATAACGACTGTAAGTGCTTCAGCGATTTTATTTTTAAAACGTTATGAGTTAATTTTAAAACAGAAGCACTATTGTGGCTACATTCTTGGCATCTAAGACGATTCAGCTATACAGCGATACGCTGCAAGCTGCTGTTTTTCATCAAAGCAAACTGCTGTATGCTTATAAGACGACTATTTTGCAGCTACTGCTTTCACACTTCTGAATATCCAGCGCAAGCGATCCAGCCCAAAAATTTATGCTGAACATTTTAGTTAGCTGTCGAAATTCAGGAAAAGTGTCTTAAAAAAATTTGCTTCAAGCAAATGCAAGCAGTTGGAAGTGCTTGATTATGTTAGATGGTAGGATTGTCTGTATGACCGAGAGCAATAAACAACAGTTACATGCAATATATAATAACAGAGTAATTGGAATTTTTTCACATTTTATTGAATATTTTACCTTAAAATTACATAAAATCCATAAAAATATCTATATTTTTACAATAAATGTTCAATATGATGTCCATTGTTGTTCAAGCAGGTATTAATTCTTCTTTTCATATTATTAAATACATTCTGTAAAACATTTTGTGTAATACTCCTAATTTCGTTTGTAATTGCCTCTTGAAGTTCTTCAATCGTGTGTAACCGTTGAGCAAATACTGAATTTTTTAAAAAACCAAATAAATAATAGTCTAGGGGTGTAAGGTCAGGAGAACGTGGTGGCCATCTATCTCGACTAATTATTCGATCATCATAATACTCTCTAATCAACTCTAAAGTTTCGTTAGAGGTGTGAGCTGTTGCGCCATCTTGCTGAAAGTATCCATGATGGATTTCATCGTCGTGAAGTTCCTCAAAAAATGGTAACAATATTTGCTGCCGATATACCTGCCCAGTTACATTTTCACGGAAAAAATATGGTCCGATTATTCTTCTACGTGACATAGCTACCCAAACACCAAGTTTAATAGGGTGCAGAGTTGTTTCACGCAAAATATTAGGGTTTTCTGTGTTCCAAGAGCGATAATTTTGGGAGTTTACGTACCCACTTAAATGAAACCACGCTTCATCAGAAAAAAATGTTAGATCTAGAATATCGTCGTCATTCAGATTTTCGTTAAACCAATTACAGTATTGCACACGTTTTCCAAAATCTAACGGAAGTAGTTCCTGCACAACACTAACTTTATAAGGATGAAAATGCAACTTCTTTACTGCTTTATGGCATGATCCATATGATATTCCTATAAACAATTTAGGAATAATGATACAAATTTTAGAATAAATATTTGTTATTAAGTACCTGTTTGAGCAGATAACCGACGTAGTGATTTGGTTGGACTAGCTCGTAAGCGGTTTTCAACATCTTCCAAGACTTCCTCTGTAAGAATAGACTTTCTGCCTGGAGATTTTCCTCTACAAACACTTCCAGTGTTATGGAAGCGTTCCACTAATCTCTTCACGTGTCTCGAAAAAATTTCATAATCAATTTCATCATTTGGAAATTGTTCTTGAAATTGTAAATGACACGAATTCATCGAATATTTCCAACCATTACCATTGTTTTGTCCACTACGAAAATAGGCCTCCAGAAGAAATTTATCATGTTCTAATGAAAATGCCATGTTAACCTAAATTAAAAAACCGATTAGGTTAGAGAACAACATACGCAATAAATTAATTACTCACGTATAATATCCACCTACTCTAACTGTAGTATTGAAAAATACTGTTTTATAATGTCGCAAAATATATCAGGTAACAACAAAATCTACAAAATAATATTCAAGCCAAAAAATCCGTGCGCCAATGAACAGAACGTCAAATTGTGAAATCGCCACAGAACACCATGAAATTGCACGGAAAAAAAAGTAATTTTAGCAAACGGAAATCAGTTTTGATAGCAATTGAGACAGGGTACGTTCAGAATCCGGTCAATCATTCTCGATCTCTCTGTATAAGTATATTAAATTTAGCTGCCAAAAATCTTTTAAACCAGGGAAAGTTGTATTAAACGCCGATACTATTACACCGTAAATCCGAAACCAAAGAACTCCAAACGAGCATGTGATATGATGAAAGGTATGTTCCATATAAAAAGAACAAATCCTTTTTAGAAGTTCTGCATATTATACTAAAGAAAAGGAAATACAGACTTTATGTCTTAGCCACGATAACGGCCTCAACCCGATTAAGCACAAAAAGCATATTGTTTAACCTGTTGAAATAAAAATATCGAAAGTACTGAAAGGACGGGATAATTCTTATGTAAGCCTTAATCGATTCGGCAAATACTATTTCGAAATTTCTTTCAGTATATGGATTCAGTCAACGAACTCAGAAATTAAAATGATTTGATCAAAACCCTAATCAAAGTATTAGCGCACCAGAGACTTTTTGAAAGATAGTAGCGTTTGAGTGGTGCTATCCCATATTTCGTGTTTTTTATGTGTATCTTCAGGCGCCATATTGGAACTACCATGAGAGGGTTAGAGAAGTGTTACGGCTTGGGGGTAACTTTCGTAAATAACAGATGAATCGGATATAATAATCAACATTAATTTCTTTACCTGTAATAGATTATAAGCGATTTTGGTGATATTGTGATCAGACTTTATAACTCAACCAGAAAAAGTGTCATTTTAGTGATTTGTAATATTTTTTGAGGTCAGGTACGACTAGTGACTAGTTGGGTTCAAACGGATGTAGGAATTCGATTCAGTGACCCCAAAAATATAAAGATATGTCGGTTGCACTTCATTCCTAAACGTAGAAAAGTGTAATCTTAGCAATTTGCGCTACTTTTTTGAGGTTAGGACGAACTCTGACTAGTTGAAGTTATATTGATATCAGAATTGGTTTCAGCGATCCCGAAAACATAAATTGTCGTGGTTAGACTATGTTACTCATCGTAGAAACGTATTATTTCAACGATTTGAAGTATTTTTAAGGTTAGGGACGAACAGGGACCAGATGGGGTTTAACGAATATTGAATTCGAAATCAGCAACCCCAAAAACGTATAGATATGGCGATTCAGTCTACAATACAGTATTTTTATGTTTCTTAT
>NW_019418006.1:0-12314 GCF_000390285.2 Anoplophora glabripennis
TGACATATCAACACACACGTGCACTGTTCTGCTTGGATGACTCACGCCGACTGACCGTGACTTTATCAGCGTGACTCATTATATAGAAATTTCAGACACAGATGTCCACAATTCACCGTATCATACGTCTGGTATTGTTTATAATTAGATTTGACGCGACATGACTTTAGATATTTTAATAATTCCACAGGCGGTCTCAAATTACCGAAACTATCGAAATATACGGCTTCAGGTCCTCTCTTGTAATATGCCGTCCAATGAGTACCTACACCGCTGTCACTATCCAAATTCAGGATCCCACACTCGTTTTTATGTACATTTTTAGGTAATCGGTCCCTCATATAGACGCCTCTGAAGTGTGGAATTTCCAATAATTTTACGTATTAAAGTAAATCTTGATCGGTGAGGGCTCGATTCAGTAGTTTTTCTAGTCATTTGCTGGCTTTCTTGGACTTGTTACAACACTTCTTCTTATTCATATACAGTCCAAGTCCTTGTCGATAGGGGCGTAGGTAGAGACCTTTGCCGAGAGCTATTGCCTCAATTTTTTCATTGTGACGTTGAGATTCCTTAAGCTGGGTGGCTGCATTCCGAGCATCGTTTACAGCCTTGGCGATGCCCGCAGCTCCACCAGACAGAGCACCGAGAGCGCTAAGTCCCGCAAAAATGGGAATCAGAGGCAGGAGACCGCCAGTCTTTGGAATTGGAATTACGCGGGCCTTTGGATGTGATATGCCTCCGGTGGAGGCCTTCTTCATGCGTTCGGCTACTCGAACAGCCTTCTTCACGGCATCCTCAACGGTGCTGGCCCGACGTACAGCTTTGCGAATTTTATCGGAAACTTTACGGAATGTTAGAGCTCCGCCTGATTTATTCACAGACTTCTTCCTTTTGGGCTTCGCGATCCCCCAGTCAAATTTAACTTTAGCAGCCATGGCTCCGGCTACTCCCGCAGCAGCCGCCCTCTCAGCCAGTGAGGAATCTTTCGCGAACACCCTCTTCAGAGCTTGATGGGCAAATTTTCTGTCTGCTACGTTTCTGCCCGCCACGTCTGACACTTTAGTGTACTCGATGTCGTTGTCCTTGCATGCGTTATCAAGGCCGTTTATGCCTTGGTCACCGCGAGCAAGTCTCTTGGCCAACTTGGTGCCGGGGCCACAGAAACGATACCAGGGAATATGCGCTTCGAAAGGTAACTTGTTGATCAAAGAATTGAAAAGTGCCATGTTACCTGTACCACGCACGTGAACAAACTAAGGTGCGCCAGGTGAAAGCTACCTATTTATAGTCGATGCATACCTGTCTTTCTGTCAGTATTGATCATGCGCTTTAAGAAAGAAGTTGCGGTAGGTGGCAGCCTCGAAATCGAAAACATCAATTTCGTGGACACCGGCGATAAGCAATTCAAAAAACATGGACCCCTGCTACCACATAGTCTCAGATGTATTATATGCGGACCGTCGAACTGTGGCAAAACGAACGTGATGATCGGTCTGCTGACTCATCCGAATGGATTGTACTTTAAAAATGTTTACGTCTACTCGAAATCGTTGTATCAGCCTAAATACAAGTATCTGGAGAAGGTGCTCGATTCACTTGTTGAATNTAATTTTAAGTAATAATAAAAAAACATTAATATTGTTTAAATATGAGTGTGACAAGGAAAAAATAAAAAGAGAAAAATATCTAATAAAAAATATAATAATAATTAATTTTAAAAATATATAACAAAATATTAATTTTGCCCCGCTGTGGTGCTGGTCTCTAGGCATCCGTGGGCTTCTAAGAGCCTACGGTACAGCTCCTTGTCTGTAATAATGAGAGAGCAATTTTTAGATACAATTTTTTTAATATTGAACAAACGTTAACATACCTTTTAATATTTCCCGAAATGGGATTAGTTTTGGAGGTACATCTTTCTCCTCCTTCTCCTCTTTATTTGTCTTTAGTATATCCCATACATATGGTGGGACGGTGCACAATTTGCATGTGCATAATTCTTCCTTTAATAATTCACTAATTGTTATAACTTTGTGCTCACTCATTGCTGCTACTGCTACTACTAATATACTGAATTGGATTTATGCTATCAGACGCGCTTTTAGCGTCTCACTCCCCTCTCTCCCTCCACCACTTCTCTCTCCCCACCCCACCCCACTCACTATTTGAGAAATGAAACACACAGAGTTCAGCAATATTTTTCCACTTTATTTAAAATAAATAAATACAATCATCAAGCTTATCTCTATTAACAATATACCATTTATATATAGCATATACATTCTGCCTAGTGCAGCGTANCATAAGCGGGTGGATTGTTTCTATCTCTGTCAGACTTACACGCGTATACCGAAGCATTTGGTGAGAGACAATGCCAACTTTATGGTACTATGCAAGCAGGATAACCTCAATCTCTGACATGTTTATAACGATCATGTGAATACAGATATGAAATTCGAGGATTTCAAACACGTGCTCCTTATGCTGGACAGACAGATATGGATTCCTAGTGATAGTCAAGGATAGCGACATTGCCAACGGTCGGCGCTACCGTAAAGGCTTTGATGAGTATATATACCTGTAAAGGTGTGCATTATCATTAGTCATTCGGGAGCCGTGTATCATTATGGACGCGACCGCTACCACTAATAACATTATCAAGGCCCGAAAGTCCATCAAACGAAAATTGGAGGCTCTCAAGCGTCATGATTAGCTGGTTGAAAAATCTTTTGCACACATCACGGCCCCACTTCGAACGATTGCTACGAATATCAAACAAGTATCAACACCTCAGTCGCAGCTGTCGACCTTGCCCGTCGTAAAACAAGAGATAAAGAAGTCCGAACCAAAGAGTGAGATAGAAGAGACAACGAGTAATGCCGATAGCGATAACTATATGGATTCCGACCCCACCGAGAGGGACGGCGGCATCGAAGAATCCAATTTTATAATAAACACTTTCAAGCATTAATGCGGAAATTTAATTTTATAATATTAATCATTACTCCTCGTATAGTAGCAAGAAAAGTTCGATTGGGGAACGTGTTAATCGGACACTAAAATCCATAATGTATAAAGAATTCAGCTTTAACGGTACCTTTCGCTGGTACGATGTGTTAGATAAAATTGTGAAAAAATATAACAATACCAAGCATAGGACCATTGGAATGAAGCCCGCGTCCGTGAACAAGAGCAATGAAAAGATACTTCAGAGTTCGGTTTATAATTATCCAACGGTTACATATTCACGTCTGTCAAAGTTCAAAGTAGGAGACCGGGTGAGAATAAGCAAATACAGAGGGGTGTTCGATAAGGGTTACACCCCTAACTGGTCCAATGAAATTTTCACTGTATCCAGTATTAAGAGGACTGATCCTGTTACATACTTACTGTCTGATGCTCAAAGTCAGCCAATAAAGGGATGTTTCTATACGGAAGAGCTGCAGAAGGTCAAGCATCCTGATGTCTACCTTATGGAGAGGATAGTGAGGAAGAAGGGTGATCGAGTTCTAGTGAAATGGCTAGGATTTGATAGCACTCACAACAGCTGGATTGATAAAAATAGCATTGTTTAATTTTTTTTGTTATCTTGATATTGTAAAAAAAATCACTATTATTAAATATTTGTTAATGTATTATATATTTAATTTTTTATTATTAAGTATATATCACTGTATTTATTTAATTTAATAAATGAATTTAAAAATATATCAGATTTTTATTTATTTTTTAATTTTAAGGGGAAATAGGGAAAATAAAAGAAAATAATTTTAATTAATTATTTTATTAAATATTTATATCATATATACATATATTATACAGAACATATGGAAGAGGTTAAATTTGATTAATTTTGTTTACAAGTACAAGTTCAATAATATAAAATAATTTTTTTATTCTTTCTTGAAATCGAACACGGTCGATTGCGTCGTGCATCCAGCGCTCGCCACATCTAGCTGTCCTATGGGCGTAAGCCCAGTGGATTATGTACCGGGTGTTGGTATGATCGTTGAACTGGACCCTCTTTTTGATCGGTGATGTGGACATTACGTATCTTCCTCACAATCTCAATGTACTTGATGTCTTCCTTTAAACATTGGATATTTGCCAGGAATTCATTTAACCTTTTCATATATTCAGCCTCCATATTTTTGTTTTTTGTTATTCCACAAATTCCAAATTTGTGGTATTGGCAACCATGCCCTTGCTCACTAGATATACAGGCTTCCCCTGAACTAATTTCTTCAATTCGGTAATGTCAGAAGCCGAAATTATTTTTATATAGCGTTCGGGTAAACTGATTTTGCCCTCTGCCAATGTCACTACTACTCGTGGTCCAAACTGGCCCAAGACAATGTCGATGTCTTCTATTTTGTATTTTACATCAACTTCTAGTTGACTGGTTCTAATGAATGGCTTCACTAATGCTTGTTTGTTAATGGCAGCAAACATTTTTTTCTTTTGATAATTGTTTTCGATGTGTAATTTCAATGTTCAACGTCTCAAACTCGAATGAGCTGGAGATGCTCCTAATCGCTATTTTATTCAATTTGTAAATGCTTGCCCAGCAAAAAATAGATGACCTCATGACTATGACATCATCATCACCATCCACACATTCTGCTCTTAGTGTCTTGCCGACATCCGCTATAGAACCATGTGCTTAACAAGAAACAACAATAACATAATAAGCTATCACATTATTTATTACCCACATTCTTTAATGTTTATACTACTCTCCAGTCTCCAGACTCTAGACAAACTTGTGGTGACATGTTTAAAGCAGCCAACAAACAGTCGCACCTGCTTTCATATACTCTAACTTCTCACACACATTCCGCTCTTTATGTTTGGCCGACATCCGCTATGAGCCCATGTTCTTACCAAGTATTTCTTAAAATATATCTAATAAATCATCACAATATTTATATTAGTGTCACAGATAACTTGCTAACATGCATAAATATAACCTTGGGGGGCTCGAGACTGTTTACTTAGCTCGATAAATAGCAGACCGCTTACGTTACCATGTTGCCATTTTTTAACTATCGTGTTTCTTATATTTTCTACCTTATAACAAAAAGAGACCAGGTACCAAGAGGCCGTCGCCACTGCCGCCCCCCGCAGCCCGCTGCCGCCCCACATGCCGGCATCGAGCTGCTACCCCACACGCCGGCACCCCGCTGCCGCCCCAGGCGCCTTCCCCCCGCTGCCCCCCGCCGCTGCTCATGCACGCACCTGCTGCCGCCGCTGACGTCACGCTCCTCGATGCCGACCTCCTGGTGGTCATTGCCGATGACGGACCCCGGCTTCTTCTGCAATCCAGCTCCCCCACCCCCGCACCCCACTGACACTTCTTCAGCGTGACCATGGAGCTGCTGCTGGAGACCTGGTCCTAGCTTCAGATGGCGGCAGCCCGGTGGTGACCTTGAAGTAGCTTAGAATGCCCAATGCTATACTACTATAATCTAAGTAAACGATGAATAACTGATGAAGTTAAAAAATCTAATTTTCATCTCGAGATACGTTTTTATTTAAAAGTTAAAAATAAACACAAACAAAAAATATATTATTAAAATAAAATCAGTAATTCTGAAAATCTAATGCAGGCAGCTTGGAAAACAAACTAAAATTTGAAATTTTTAACAATTTTTTTATTAATACAACAAAAAGTATTGTTGACAAACTATTAATATTAATAATTAACAATTAACTTTATAAAAAAATGTTATATTAGGAACAATTAGGTGTAGGTGATTTATCTTTTTTTTAAAAAATTACCGTAAAAATAAGCTCTATTTAATGCAAAACGAGCAAATTCCCTACTGGATTTTGCCTGACCCTTGGTCTTTGGATTGACCGTCTTTTGCATAAATTTCATCACTTTTTGCAATAATAATGCGCAATTTTCGAAAACTGATTTTTCCGCCTATGGCCTTTATTTTACAGGTAATAAATAGGTGAAAAGTGACTTCAGCTACCCTAAATTATAGTTAACTTAATTGCCTACAACATAAAACAATTAATTTTACAATATGTCGTTTAGATTTTCATGGACAGTAAAAAAGTGAAAAAACACGTCAAGCCACTTATTAGCAATTTGTCAACTTAGCGTCACTTCTTTCGAGTTACTTTTCTGATATTATCATTCTACATACCCTTCCCCGTCATAAAGTGCAATAAAATGTCTACTAATAATTTTTTCACGTTCAAACCCTAATTCGATTGGAGTATAAAAGATTTTTTTTGTGATTAGAATAGTCTTAGACTCTTAGAATGTTCATTAAACAATAATGCTACATTTTTTAATAGAATTAGTTAGATCTTTAGCCCATTTATATCAAACATCTTGAATTTTAACACTATTTCGAAAACGAGACGTTCTAAGACAAATGTTTATATAAATTTTTTTTCTTAGAATAAGGTCTCCTATCGACTATTAAAGAAACTTTAAGCACAATTAATATTTTAAATTGACCACATACGAAATAACTCGTGATTGGTAACCATCACGTCAGAAAATACTCTCGAAAAGATATGAACTTATTTTTACTTAACCAAAATAAATATTCACTTGAAAAAAGTTGTAAACTATATTTTCTTTTTATTTCAGAGCGGAACGGAAAGGAATAGTAGATCTCGTGTAAATAGTATTTCGGATATTAGGAATGAAAATGGAGAAATCGATTACAAAAAACTGTATGAACAGCAGCTAGCAGAAAATGAGAGGCTGAAAGATAAGCTTAAGAAATCTGAAGATGAGTTACGACAAACTAAACAGACTCTAGAAAAAATTAATGTGGTAGTAAGTATTATTTATTATTTTATTTATCTATTTCTCATTTAGATCTCTTTTTGAAGATTCAGTTGAAAATTAAAAACGATTTTTATTAATAACTGATGTTTTTTAAGATACCTAATTTCACCTGATTTTAATTCAAAAAAATCAGGTGAATATATGAAAGTAAGTTGTAGTAACTATTGATCACCATTTTTTTTTATATACGCTTATATTGTAATTTTAGTTAAATACAAAAAAATCTAATTATTTGAGGAACTACGAACTACTTTTATTTTTCGGTATTTGGTAGAGAAGTTTAGAACTATGAACAATAGTTTAGTTGTATTATCATTATTCACATGAAAAAATTAAATACATGAAATTGTAGTGACAGTAGTTTGCATTATGGGTACTTGGGGAAAAAAATTATATGTCTTAAATAATTGGTTTCGGGGTTTTCGCACTCCATGGCACCGGAACGTGGGGAGTAGGTGGCAGAGTTGAATTTTTCTCAGAAATGTTTCCTATTCAGGTATATTAAGTAGTACAAAAATGAATAGCCGGATTCATTGCGCATAACTTTTGTTATTGGCATTTTGTTCTATATCTCGACAGAAAGGGTGGGGGAAGCCCCTAAAGTCTGATCAGAAAAATACATTTTTTTAAGGATTGGCTCATCAAAACCTCCTTGGAAAGCTCTTTTCATGCTTTATCTCGTGGTGAATGCGTAATGTCATTTACCTCAATAAGAAAACCTATAGATGGTGTTATTTCAAAAGAATGCCGTTTTATAGATTTTTCTCAAAAATTTTAAACGCAATGCTATAGTTTTCTTTACATAAATGAATTCAGCACAAAAATGGATGAATATAGTATAAGTCTGAAATTTCTAACGAAAGTGTTGTTTATTTATTGGCGTTATTTATCCAAGTTTAGGTTGTTTCACGTTTTCTTAAAAAAGTGAAATAGCATGATAAAACTTTTTATAGGTTAATTTGAAGAGCACAAAAATAACTAAAATTAAAAAAGGGTTCGATATCTTTTTTTGTTATAGTTATTCGCAAATTAGTGAGCAAAAAATAAATAATGAAATGAATTGACACGACGCTAACGAAAAGATATTTAATTACCGAAACTAAATGCGTTTATAAAAGAACCTACCTAAGCACGCAGCACGCAGCGAAGGTTAAATTCCTGTATTGAAAATAGTGGTATGCATTTCGAGCATTTATAAACATCTTTACTTTTGTTAAAATTTAATTGTTCTTTCGTTACATAATCTCAATATCTGTTTGTTATTGTTTCTATTATTTTCAAGATTGTTATTGACTCACTCATTTGCGTTGGTCTAGGTAGGTTCTTTTATAAACGCATTTTGTTTTGGTGATTAAAAATCTTTTCGTTAGCGCCTTGTTCCTCAATTCATTATCATTATTTATTTTTTGCTCACTAATTTGCAAATAACTTGATAACAAAAAAATATATCGAACCGTCAAAATGTAACTGTTTTTATGACGCTCTTCCAACTAACCAATAAAAAGTTTTATCCTGTTATTTCACTTTTTTAAGGAAACGTGGAACAACCTAAACTTGGATAAATAGCACCAACAAATAAGCAACACTTCCGTTAAAAATTTCAAACTTATATATTCATCAATTTTTTCTGCTGAATTCATTTATGAAAAGAAAACTATAGCATTGCATTTAAAATTTTTGAGAAAAATTCATAAAACGGCATTCTTTTGAAATAACACCACCATCTATAGGTTTCCATATTGAGGTAAATGACATTACGCATTCACCACGAGATAAAGCATGAAAAAACCTTTCCAACGAGATATCACTATAGGTTTTTGATGAGCCAATCTTTAAAAAAATGCATTTTACTGATCAGACATTAGGGGCTTTCCTCACCCTTCTGTCGAGAGATAGACAAAGTCAATAACAAAAGTATGCACAATGAATCCTTCTATCCATATTTGTACTATTTAATATACCTGAATAAGAAACATTTCTGAGAAAAAATCTACTCTATGTTTTGGTATGTATATTGCGCCCCCTGGCGGCTGAGCTACGGACTTGAAAACTATTTCCAGCGATTTCTCTTGTATGATTTGTAGGCAGCCACCCAAAATATTTTGACGTGTCTGTTAAATGTCTCTACGTGAATAGCTTAAATTACCTCTTTCTACAAATTCCCGTATGTTTTTTAATATGCCCGGAACGTATTAAAGGCGGCAGCAACCCTTATGTAAAAAATGCTTATAAAAATAATTTGACGATATCTGTTAAATTTCTCTACATGAATAGCTTAAATTATCTCTTCCTACAAAGTTCACCAGTAACCGTTATGAGAAGACATCAGTGACCATTATGAGAGGATAGTAAATTTTTGAAAAAACAACAATATTGATATTAGCTTTATGCTGACTACAAACATCTGTTTTCTCTGAATTATGTAGCGTTTCGAGAAAAAAGTTCTTATAGAAACAGATATAGACTTAAAACATTCTGGGTACGGAATACGAATAAAATGATGACAGTGCCTTCAATGTTCCAAAAAGATGATAGTAGGTGCTGTGCCCCTGATGATGTATTGAAAGATATTTCACCTGTTCCCAATGTACCAACCAAGCAATTATACATTATTTGCGTCTCAATTTGCAACTTGATTCATCTTCCATTAATAAAAAGATCTTCACATGTTCGATAACTGAGAGCTCAGTTAATAATACTTCTATAGAAAATGTGTCCACTGATAATGAACAAATTCCAAATTCTATAAAAAAATTTGAAAATCCTTCTCCAAAAGAAATTCGAATTTTACCTGAACATGCAAAAAATTGTAAAACTGTTGAATGGAAGCGCTCTTATAAATCTTGCACGTATCTAGAAGGGTCATTTGATATTTCTGATGAGGTATTACGATCTATATGGAATGAAGGCAAATTAATCGCCGGTGTATGGACAACAATAACGTTTGCGTAGTTAATTTCAAAGAAGATATTCAAAAGATGCTTTAAAAGTTTCTGCCTATTGTGCATACAATAATTGTATAGTATTTATATTATTAATAACAAAAGTTTCATCTAAACTAAATCACAAGGTCCATGTGTTTAGTTCTGTTAATTATAATCACGACAAGAAAAGATTTATAAAGTTATTAAGTTATTATATTAAGTACAAGAAGGCTTCAAAATTAAAAGAACGTTTCAATGTGGCTTCTGGTAAACTGATATCGGAATGTATACAGGGGATTAAATCTGATGACGTTCTTAGAGAAATAAGATCAGAAGATATCACCAATAAAAATGATATAAATATTTGGTTTAAACATTTTGTTATCATCACACATTCAAAATATTTTGAAAGTGCGATATCATTCGAGAACTCCTGACATTGAGTGAGCACTCATATTTTCAATGATGGATTTAACCAAAAAAAAAACAGGTGAATCTGAAACAATACGAGATAGCAACAGCCCATTCCATAAAAGGTTTTATAATATTTATGAAGGACAGCTCCGTGAAATAGACAGAGTAAATTTGTCAAGAAAACGTAATGTTTATTATCAACCACAACTTTTTGATGGTCATTTTAAAAAAATTGATTCCCATATTACCTTTATGGTAGTCAGTTTTATCCATACACGGAAAATCCTGCGAAAGGAGTAGGAAATCTAATGTGGAAAGCTGGTTTTAAATTGTAAACAATTTAATTATGTGTGGAACGTCTGCTCTAGCAAGTAGAGGAAAAAGAAACCGATTAAAGAATGACACCGAGCATGATATGCTCGTTAAAGAAACGTGGAATAGAAAACTAAAAAATAAGGTTGGTACTAATTTTCAAAGCATTCTTTTACATACATAAAACTGTAAAATCCTTAAGCACCAAAGTTAGTAATCAGCTGCCGCATTCCGAATGTAATGGAGACGTTTTATCAGTCGATTTGGAGGAACCATAGACGATTTTGAACGGGAAAGTACAAACTATGGAAATACAATACATATTTACTATTTTTAGAAAAACTGAATTTAAAAGAGACGGAAAGAGAGCTGTTAAATATTTCGACAGTGAAACATCGGCAATCTAATCTATGGTACGAAAAACGAAAGAAAAATAACTGCATCGAATTTTGGATATGTTTGCAAAAATACAAATAATAGTAAAATATTACTTGAAAGAGTAAAAGAGCGCTTATATGAAGACAAACAGCAAACCATTCCCATGAATAAAATATGAAAGAAATAATAATAATAATAACACTTTATTTGTCCAATAATATAACCATTTACAGGACAATCCAGTACAAGTATTAAATTGAAGAAAGAAAAAAAAACAATACATAACAAAATAAAACTGATGGATGCACCTAGAACACAGCATTACTAAAAAGAAAACAAAATAACAAAAACTAATTCATGCAAATATTCTAATAGCTACCATTAGATATAATAACAATTAAATAAACCTGTTCTTAGTTGCAAGAAAAAGCTCAGAAAGAGAACAGTTGAAAATGTCACACCTATTACAAATAGAATTATAATTATAAAATATCCTGACAAGTGGTGACTTCAATAAGATATTAGATTTAGCTATAGCAGTGTTAAAAGTAGTCCAAGAACGATTTGACGTTCTAGGAACTAGAAAATAAAGTTGGTTAAGAATTTCTGGACAGTCGACATCATTACGTAAAAGAGAATGCAAGAATTTAAGTGAATAGTAGCGTCTCCTAAAATCTAACGAATTAAGACCGAACCGACTAAGTAATATGTTTTGGTTACAACCACGCTCCGGATATATACCATCAATGCGATATACAAGATATTTTAGGAATTTTCTCTGTACTACCTCGATCGATCTAACATGATTATCATAAAAAGGGCTCCAAACAAGCGAGCAATATTCAAGCTTGGATCTCACATACGCAAAAAACAAGGTTTTTATACGGAAATCCCGACCTTGTCTAATTATAAATCCAAGTGCTTTCGTAGAAGCAGATACGGTGTGCTCTATGTGAGACGTAAAGCTTAATTCTGAGTCAAAATGGACTCCCAGGTCCCTAGTTTCATCACAGCGAGCCAACACATGCGAGTTGATTTCATGCAAGAAATGCCATACAGTTATACGGATTTATACAGGGTGTCTCATAATTAGCTGCCAACCCTGAACAGGCCGATTCTATGATCAAAACTAAGTAAAAAAGTTCATATGAACATGGGTCCGGAAATGCTTCCTAAGGGCACAGGGACCCATTGAAGAGGGAGGAATGGAAATCATTTTTTTGCAATATCTCTCAATCGCGTTGTGATAAATGAATGAAATTTGGTATACACAGCTAAATTTTATTCATTTATCACAACGCGATTGAGAGATATTGCAAAAAAATGATTTCCATTCCTCCCTCTTCAATGGGTCCCTGTGCCCTTAGGAAGCATTTCCGGACCCATGTTCATATGAACTTTTTTACTTAGTTTTGATCATAGAATCGGCCTGTTCAGGGTTGGCAGCTAATTATGAGACACCCTGTATA
>NW_019418006.1:12516-25468 GCF_000390285.2 Anoplophora glabripennis
AAATTTAAATTGTTTACCTGCTGTCGTTTGTGTATAATAAATTTTCAAAATTCATGGAATTTTGTATCTGTAAAATGCTGCGATCTATTGGTACCGCTATGAACTACGGGATTCTTATGACCGGTACAGTCCCTGCTGCAAGTATACATTAATGTTGAAATTCATTTATATAATATTATTCGCATAGTTAAGCTCGTGGTGAAAAGAACTTTTTAAAATTTTGTGGTATACAGGGTGGAAAAGATACAAAGTACAAAATTTAAGATGAAAGTAAAAATAGTAAAAAAATTCCTATAAAACTTCATCCTCCGGAGCACCGTTATTGCGATATGGACCTCCAACGGGGTCTTATCTTTTGGATATTTTTTAAAATAATTTTCTTTCTGATTAAGATATGGAATGAAAATTGTAGGTAGTAATTATACCATAAAAGCCTTTAACTATCATAAGTTTCATCAAAATCGGTTATAAATAAGAACAGTTTTCTAACTACCCTTAACGGACATTTTTCGAATTTTTTTATTCCTTTGAATTATCAAGCAAATAATATTATTTTTTAATGAATTAAGACTTTTTTGAAGAAAAAATGTATCTATCTTTTTTTTCGAATTATGTTTAGTTTGGTCAGAAATAATTATTTTTTAAATATTGTATGGCTCCGAACAATAACTTTTTTTTTAATATCTTCACATAGTAGGTACCTATTTTTCATGGTGACAGTTTCATAGTAATGATACTAATGATTATCTCTTTCGAGTGCTATCATTTAAATCCTTAAGTTTCTTTATTTTCTTACTTGAAATCTTTGTGCTCGACTGCATTTCATTCGATTTTTCTACAACCATGTACCATCATGAGTTGAAAAATCCTATAATTACTTCGTCTAAATGATGCGGTATGAGACGATTATTCCTTTTCAATTTTCATTCCATTATCTTCAGAAAGAAAATATTTTAAAAAATATCCCAATTATAAGCCCCTTTGTAGGGGTAACGGTGCTCCGGAGGACCAATGTTTATACAAACTTTTTTTATTATTTTTGGCTCTACTTTCAACTCCTTAAATTTTGTACCAACTTTTCCAAACATCCTGTATAATACTTATTAACTAGAAAAAGAAAAATAATATTACAAATAAACTATATTTACCTTGTATTTTTGCATTTAAACAATCTGCTGTTGACATAAATTTATTATATAGGTATACAATTAATTTTAATATGCAAAATTATTCCCGCCTTTTTTTATTCTACTGTTCATCTTGTCAGTCAAAAACAAATTTCTGTGCGCAGCTTGCATTGCTCGATTAGAGAAGAATTATTTTCCATTCAAACACAAAAAAAACGTTTTCAAATTGAACAAACTGGCGGAATAATTGAACAAAGCATGGGCTCTATTAAATTCAACTGCAATTTACATAGACGTCTAATCTCAATGTTTGGGAATCTTTTCTCGTCCGACTGTACCGCACCACGTTTTTTGCACTCG
This sequence comes from Anoplophora glabripennis, assembly GCF_000390285.2. NCBI lineage: Eukaryota > Metazoa > Arthropoda > Insecta > Coleoptera > Cerambycidae > Anoplophora > Anoplophora glabripennis. The sequence continues at coordinate 14,004 of NW_019418006.1, forward strand.
CTGCGTCTCACTCAGAACTTTACTGCTTTTACCAACAGGAGGTAGACAGTCAGGTGCTATTATACCCTTAAAAAGGTACTCTTGTTTTAAATCGTTATCGGTTTCTGAGAAAATCGCTCTTGAATTAATCCCACTTTGGTCAATTTCATGGTAATTTATACAAAAAATTTTTTTTTGTTTAAATTTAATCTAATTTTAATAAAATAATAATAATAAAAAATTAAATTAAATAAAAATTAATCCTTTAAATAGAAAAGAAAGGAAAGGAAAATTATTATTATTATTTTTTGTTTAAATTACTATGAAATTGACCAAAGTGGGATTAATACAAGAGCGATTTTCTCAGAAACCGTTAAAGATAACGATTTGAAACAAGAGTACCTTTTTAACGTAAAACCAAAGTTTACAGAATAAATATATTTATTCTGTAAACTTTGGTAAAACAGTTCGGGAAAACGGAATTTGCTGTCCAATTTGTTATAAAGTCAAAGATGAAAAACTTACACACGCAAAGTACCAAGGGCCCCCCCGTACCCACCTCAATGGACCTTGTGGAAATAAATGGATTAGTCCATCAAATTGCTCATCAAAATTTAGCTGTTTATACCAAATTTCATTCATTTATCACAACGCGATTGAGAGATATTGCAAAAAAATTATTTCCATTCCTCCCTCTTCAATGGGTCCCTATGCCCTTAGGAAGCATTTTCGGACCCATGTTCATATGAACTTTTTTACTTAGTTTTGATCATAGAATCGGCCTGTTCAGGGTTGGCAGCTAATTATGAGACACCCTGTATAGGAAAGTGATTGAATGCGGCCTTATTTTAGATAAAGACGCGCTGTACATAGCATGTTCTCCAGACGGTCTAGCTGTGTGAGATGGTGTTATCGAAATTAAATGTCCATTTAAGATACGAAATATACACCATGTGGATGCATTTACACAAAGGAAATTAATTTATGTGGATCAAAATGGAAATTTGATCAAAAACAACGATTATTTCTATCAGATTCAAGGAATATTACATATTACGAAACGGCAATGGTGTGATTTTGTAATGTGGACGTATCAAGGCATTAATGTGGAAAGAATCTATAAAGACGATTCCTTTTTCCAACAAAAAATGGCAGAGTCCCTATTTCAATTTTATATGTTTTATTTATTGCCCGAACTCGTAAGTCCGAAATATCCAAGTTGCGACATCGAAACTGTTTTCTGGAAACAAGGAACACCTCACTCACACAGTAAACTAGTAAACCAACTTATAAATCTACTTGAGAATGGTTTAGTGGCTAACATCGATTACTATGCCAGATGCGAAGGATATAATAATTACATTGTTTGCCTTAGTAGCATTAGTGGAAAACAATGGCTGACAGATTTTACCCTAAACTGCGATTTACATTGCGTTTTCTGGATATGAAAGGCATATAATGCTTACTGCAGACCAAACCTATACCGCAATATATCTAAAATAATAATTTCGAGACAGAATTTTTCGACACAATGCCAATGATACTACCAAATAGCGTTTTGGACTTGCCAATTTCTAGAAACAGAAATCATTGGTGCCTCGGCATTATTGATTTTGGTATTCTAACCATAACCTACTTGGATCCACGAGGTGAGAATCGGCGAGATATTGAACAATTTAGAACCGCAATAGAAACGTTTATAGAGCAATATAAAAAACATAAAAAAATAAATATAAGCACTGACGGAAACTGGACATTAGCAAATATACATACTATATATCCTACAAAAGGATATATACAACAGTGCGTATATCAATAATTGATAGTGTCTGTTAAATTTTTATACGTAAATAGCTTAACTTATCTCTTTCTACAAAGTCCCGTATGTTTTTTTATACGTCCGGGCCGTATTAAGGGCGGCAGCCACTGGTCTGTAAAAAATAATTTTGTGAATACAAAACGTCTGATTTTTTAGAGAAAGTATTTATGGGTAATAAATTATATATTATACAGGGTGTCCCGAAAATGGTGGGCAATCTCTCGGATATAGATAGATAATGAGAAAATAATGTCACAAGTTCATATAAATTTTTTTCCTCCGGGCTCACCCTGTAGAGTTATTAGATCTTGAAGTTGAGAAATAAAAATGTTTTTTTTGCTGTAACTTTTGTATTTTTCAATAAATTTTGAAAATTTTTTGGCTGGATCTATAATTTTTGAAGCTGCTTTGGATGATAATATGAAATCCTCGATAATAATTATGGGGGCCCGGGGGCAAAGCACCCCCCACCAAAATTTCTAGAAAAAAATGTTTTGTTCCACTATACCCCAAATTTTCCATCACTTCAAAAAAATTTATGGTATTTTACGTAAAAAAGGTGTACTTGTTGAATATCCATAAAATAGATATTTTTTGAGATAAACCCGTTTAAAGAGGAAGGTACCAGTGGCTGCGCTTGAACATTGATTGAATGTGTTCTGCTTAGGGTTGTTACATTTGCTGAATTGAATTCCGGGATATTAAGTGCCCGGAGTTTCTAAATGGCGCCGCAGTCGAAAAATTTTAAAATTTTCAAGGTCACGCGTTTTCCTGGCACTTCTGATTCAAGAAACAATCCATTTATACAAAAATACAGATTTTTACAAGAATGATTTTTGAAATTGATACCTTTTTGAAATATCTATTCACGAATTACCTACTGATGGTATAAATAAATTGGAATAAACTAAATATATATTTTATTAAATTATTGAATATTGTTTATAAACAAAAAAATCGTTTGTGAAATTTACCAACGATTCAACGAATTTTAATTTTCCTCGGCGTGTTATGATTTTTTCTTTATCTTTTTTTATATATATGTTCATTATATTATATTCCGGGAGTTATACATGCAAATCCGAAATCCGGGACCATACAGCTAATTCCCGGTACAATCACAGAAAACTTCAACATTTAATTGTGGCGTTGGCCCACCTAATTATTTTATTTTTAGTTTATCCTCATAAGGCAGAGAACCAAATAAAGTTTTTTTTTTTTAACGAAACGCTATTCATTTTAATAACTATAATATCTGTAGACGAAATATTACTGCATTTACTGCAGCAGTGTCTGTCGCTGTTGCAGCCGCAAAAGCCCCTATCTTCGTGTACTAGGTCACGTGCCTGATTAGCCAATAAAAACAAAGAACGCATCTAATTGTTCGCTGTGCACACATTTTGTATATGAGGTTGCATATATTAAGGAGCGTAGCTCGCGTCGCAATAAATAATAATATAAGCTCCTAGATTTATTTTAGCGCGAGTACATTTGGATTCTTCAAATATTTTGTTGATGTTTAATATGATTAAATACATACAATTTTATGTGTTCTGCAGCTCCGCAGCTCTTATGGTGAAACCGCCACTGGAAGGTACCATTTAATTTGAGACATTTTATTTAATTGAGACACAGATTTAATCGTGGTTGGCTTTGACATGTCAGAATATGCTAATCTAAGACTCATCTCATAACTCATAATTTGTTATAAAATATGCAGTATTCCAATAAAGAATATGCTGATATGCATTTAATGTACGGGCGGGCTCTTTGTAATGCTTCGGCTGCAAGAAGATTTTATCAGCATTCTTATCCTAATAGAAGGATTCCGGATAGCAAAACTTTCAAACGTATTGATCAAAGATTAAGAGAAACTGGTAAAATGTGATTACTATTATTAAACAAAATGGATATTAAATAAATTTTAATGTATTTGGGTCAGTTTGCTCCTGTTACTGCAAACAGGGGTGCCCTGCGAACAGCACATACAGTTGAAGTATAGGAAAATATACTGGACGAAGTTGCTGCTCATCCAACAGTTAGCATTAGGTCATTATCTTTTACCAATTTTCCAAAGACCACTGTTACAAGAATCCTTAGAGAACAGCTTCTTCACCCTTACCATATCCATAAAGTGCATGCTCTTAATCCTGATAATTTTCGTGCAAGAGTACAGTTTTCTCAATTTTTTCTTCAGAGACATGAGCAAAATCCTATGTTTACGAGATTAATTCTGTATACTGACGAAGCAAGTTTTGGGGGAATGGAGTTATTAACTCCCATAATTTACATTATTGGTCTAATGAGAACCCACACGCTATTATTGAAACTAAGCACCAAAGACAATTTTATGTTAATGTTTGGAGTGGAATTATTGGTCCTTACTTATTGGGTCCATTTGTGTTACTCCCTAGACTGAATGGTCAACGTTACCTAGATTTCCTTGTGCATCAATTACCACAACAGTTAGAAGATGTTGATCTTCAAACCAGAAATGCACTTATATTCATGCACGATGGGGCACCGCCTCACTTTAGTGCTGCAGTAAGGGACCATTTAAACGAGGTATATCCTAATCCCTGGATAGGTCGCGGTGGACCTATTCATTGGCCTGCCCAAACTCTAGATATGAACCCACTTGACTTTTTCTTTTGGGGGCACTTGAAAAATCTTGTTTATTCCACACCTGTTACCACTAGAGAAGAATTAGAAGAAAGGATTTTTTATTGTGCAAATGAAATACGACAAAATCCTGAAATGATATGGAGAGTGCAACAGTCTTCTGTTAAACGAGCTCGTATTTGTATAAGAGAAGGTGGAATTAGTATTGAGAATTTATTATGAATTATATTAGTTACAAAATTTTGTAAAAGTCCAAATTCTCATAATTTGGAACACTGCTATTGCAAATTATTTGTCCTTTATTCTGATATGTAAAAGCCAACTACGATTAAACCTGTGTTTCTGTTAAATAAAATGAAACTTGTTTTTCTACAAACGTCATTAAGGTATAATTTTAACGCATGCTGTCAGTCAATTTCATTTTATGATCCTAGTGTTAAAAGTGAATTATTTTTAGCACTAGGGTTAAAAGTAAGTCATGTGATTTACCTTTAAGACCACTGTTATAAAATCACACTATAGAAACTGTCAGTACACGTTAAAAATTATACAAAATTATATTTTATGGATATTCAACAAGTATACCTTTTTTACGTAAAATACCATAAATTTTTATAAAATGATGGAAAATTTGGGGTACAGTGGAATAAAAAAAAAATTTTCTATAAATTTTGATGGGGGGTGCTTTGCCCCCGGGCCCCCATAATTATTATCGAGGATTTCATATTATCATCCAAAGCAGCTTCAATTATAGATCCAGCCAAAAAATTTTCAAAATTTATTGAAAAATACAAAAGTTACAGCAAAAAAAACATTTTTATTTCTCAACTTCAAGATCTAATAACTCTACAGGGTGAGCCCGGAGGAAAAAAATTTATATGAACTTGTGACATTATTTTCTCATTATCTATCTATATCCGAGAGATTGCCCACCATTTTCGGGACACCCTGTATAATATATAATTTATTACATATACTTTCTCTAAAAGAGTCAGACGTTTTGTTTTCACAAAATTATTTTTTACAGACCAGTGGCTGCCGCCCTTAATACGGCCCGGACGTATAAAAAAACATACGGGACTTTGTAGAAAGAGATAATTTAAGCTATTTACGTATAAAAATTTAACAGACTATCAAATTATTGACATACGCATTGTTTTACATAAGGGCGGCTGCCGCCCTTAATTCGGCCTGGGCATAGCTATTCACGTAGAGACATTTAACAGACACTTCAAATTTTTATACGCATTTCTTTTATATAAGGATGGCTGCCGCCCTTAATACGGCCCGGGCATATACAAAAACATATCAGATTTTGTAGAAAGGGGTAATTTAAGCTATTTACATATAGAAATTTAACACACATTTTTCGAGTTTGGTTAAATCGACACCATTTGGGTTCTAGATTATACCCTTGAAGTATGGTAACATTCGTTAGAAGGATGTTTTACTCAGCGGCAAAATAGTTTTATAACTTAACTGGTTCTCTAGCCTCAACTGCGTCTTGGCTAGGAATTACCAGCTGCGGCAGTCAATCCTGTCAATTTCCAATAATGTAGTCACTTGCCAAATACTTGCCAAACATAAACAAATGCCGTATGGTGTATGGTATAGATACTGCATATGGATATATTTAAAAGCATGTCTTCGCTTACAACATATTCATTTATTTGTATTTGAAGAAATATTTGATTTCGCATTGTGTGTGTATATTACTTTTTTGGTCAAATAATCTGAAAACATTTGACACATTTGTGTTCCGTAAAAATTGGGCGCGTGACCGCATTGTCTGTAGTCCGTCTAGAGATGACACCCACTACCTCTTATACATTTTGCTGCCTAGTTGAAATAATAAAAATAACTATAGAATGCCTTCTATTTCTTTACAGACTAGTAAAAATTCTTTATCCGAATTAGAGAAAAGGGAACGAAGAGCCATGGAACGTAAACTAAGTGAAATGGAAGAGGAACTTAAGGTAAGTAATAATATATATTTTTGAAATATGAATTGATAATTAAAAGTAGATATAATACAAAATCATGTGAATATTCGAAGATATTAAATATTCTAGTAAAAATGAATTGATTATTATTGGATATTTTGGAAAAAAACGAAATTGAATTCTGAAAATACATGGGTCATGAGTTATGTTAATAATTAAGACTACTCATGCAAATGAACGAGAAGTAACTATTTATTGATTAACTAATCAGGCGATTAGACTGTGAATATACTATTATAAAATAAATCAGTATATGTACAGTCTAATCATATGATTAGTTAATCAAGGCTTAACCAATACTCAAAGTACCGGCCCTAAATATAACAATTTATTGTTTAGATTATTTGATTTAAACCTTTCATAAACACGTCAACATGTTAAAATTGTGAATACTGTTATTTTCATATTAAGAAATTAAAATGACAACAAATTTTTACACGACACACACCGACAGATATATATATATATATACAGTATGAATCAAATGAAAGGAATTAATTCATTTATTTCGTAAATCTTTGGACAGAAATCTTGAAACGTAAATTTTTATTTTTAAAAGTGGGTTCTACAAGATATTTAGATATTTGTTTTACATATGACGTCTTCTGTATGGCAGTGATGACGCCATCAGTGTTTTTTTTACTATAAATGTGGGTCTGCTCTTTTGAAAGTTCTTGTAATCCTCTATTCAATAAGTTTAGGTAATAGAATTTGGTATAGTGCCAAAAGAAAAATTCTAAACTAACAAAAAAATTATTTTTAACAAACCAAGTTATAATACATTTTCAAATTTACTAGGGTTGTCAGTTATAATACAGTGAGAAAGACGAACATTAAACTCCTCTCCAACTTTGTCTATAACTTCCGGAGTTATTTGTGCCATCTTCATCAGAATGCGTTCTTTTAATGCATCTAGATTTTGCGGTCTATTTTGGTATACTTTACTTTTTAAGTATCCCCTTAAAAACGAATCTAGAGAAATTAAATCTGGAGATCTAGGTAGCCATTCCCTTCGCCCTATCCACCTATCTCGAAAGACGTCCAAGTAGTTTCTTACCAGTACAGCATGGGTAGGGGTGCATTATCTTGCTGAAGCTACAAATTCTTTGGAAGCAGCTATTCAATTTGAGAAGCAAATCGTCTTGCAGAAATTGTAAATATTGAGGACCTGTTTAAGATCCCTTTGAAAAATTATAGTCCTGATACTCTTGCATCTAATGTGAATTTTCAGTTGCACAATACCGACAAGTTTGACGGTTTACACGACCCTTTAGGAGGAATGTAATTTCATTAGAAACATCTGATTTCGGTTAATTTTTTTCATTAAAATTTCACAAAATTTGACTTGTTTACTTTTTTTTAGCATAACTGTTGAATGGCCTATAATGTTATTACCCAATGCTACTTACCGTGAACTGGTATGAGAATTTTCTTGAAATGCTAGTAGAACATCAAGTTTCTTATTTTCGCTTGTTTATTATGTCAAACCTTCGTTTGACTGGTATAAGCATTCTTAAGGTTAAAAAAATCAAGAATTTTAAAATTTGACTTTTTTCACTAAAAACACCTGTAACAATTATGAAATTTCATTCTGTCGTAGTTTTGTTGATTTTTTTATATACTTACATTAAACCAAGTATGGGGGTGATTTAGTGAAATATATTAGGAATTTTTTTCATGGAAAATCTTGACTTAACGTGGCTTAATTCAGCATCCTTTAAAACCTAAAATATGCATTTTTAAAATGAATTTATTTTCTTATAGTTATTTTCACTGGTCACTATTGCAATGTTGTGAAAGTCAAAATTACACAACCACACAAAAAAATGTTGTTTGAGTCTGAAGGTAAGACATGTCTACTACATGTTTTCGGGGTCCTTGTATACGAATCCGTGATCCGTTTAACCTCGTCACGTCGGGTTTTACCACCGATAACCCCATATCATCTCATAACCCAAGCTGCAAAGTCCTATTACATACAACGGTTCTCTAAAGGGAACTGTGCACCCACAATAACCTCATAATCTTATACATTCAACCTCAAACATCCTAACCATAACCGTATAATCTCAACCCCATAACCTATAACTCCAATAACCAGGTTACTCAGTAGTTTATGTCTAATGGTTTTATCGACCAACATCCCACGGAAAGAGTATCACACAGGATGTAACAAAAATGAACCTATAAACTTCAAGGATACTTTTTCGAAATGTTTGGTATGCTGGTTTATACTAGTATAATACCAGGCGTGATTCATGATCTATAATACTCACTAAGTCCAGTGGCCGAGATTTATAACAAACATGTTTTTTTTAAAGGAAATATTTATTCTTTTTGGATGAATAAACTATTCTTGTCATTTTCCTAAAGGTGTTCTGTTTTCAAGTTACTCGATTTTTGATGCAATTAAGAAGATAAGTGAATATGAATAAAACATGTATTTAAAAAAAAGATTAACACATTATAAGAAAATAATACTTTTTTCTTCCAAATAGTGCAAAAGATCAAAAATTGATCAGATTTTTTTAAATGTCCGGGGGTGTTGAAATTATTATTATTTTTTTGAAACTTCACCCTGGATTTAGAAGTGTCCTTGTTCAATGTGCTTATGCTGTTATAAATGAATCCATATCCTAGAGATTTTAAATGTCCAGCTGCTAAAGCATTAGATATAATAAAAAAAAATTATAGAACTTTAGTCACGCAAATAAAACTATTTAATTTTTAGCGATTTATAGAAATTCAGCCTCTTACCTATTAAAGTGTAACAGTGACTTAACTGAATGGCTAGTAAATCAGCAATATAATCTTGAATACACTTATATTAGGAGATCTAAATATAGATATGTATTTTAGATTATAAAGAATATGCAAATATCTAAACATCATGTCCAAAAATAACTCTGTGCACTAAGAGATAAGGAAAATTTGGAACTAAAACTAACATGCATTATATTTTTTATGTATGTACTATTATTTCTTCTTTTTTTTTACATAAATTGACATTGATAGTCGGAGGTCAAATAACTTTTTACATTTTTATGTTTATCTCACGCACACACTAATAAGTTTTTTAGTTATAGTTTTGCTTTTTAAATTATTAGAATTGTTAATTATTAGAATTGTTAGAATTATAATATTCCTTTTTTATTAAATTAACAATATTAATTTTATTAAATATATATTTTCAAGTTTATCAAATTTCGAGTTGGAGTAAGAAATTTCGAATTCAAACAATATTTCTTGTTCAAGCTGGAAATTTCTTCAAATTCTTGGATAGCTTGGAGATTTGCCTCACCGTACAAAATTTTTATTTCCATCCCAATTTCATGGTCTACTCTGTTCAAAAGGCTGCTGAAAATATAAACTACAGGGTGATTTCACTTTAAACTGAAAGACTAGATTTATTACTAAAAAATAATTATAGTTTGCTCTATAATTTTTTTCCTGTAGGACTCGGTATTCCAGGTACAAAAGTTACAAAAAAATACATTTTCATAATAATAATAATAATAATAATAATAATAATAATAATTATAATAATTATAATAATAATATTTATTATCTCCAATTTCAAGTACAATGGCATAACATTTTACAGACATTATTTTTGGAAATAAAAGGTTAATATGTCAGCTTACTGATTTGGAAAATCAGGATCTGTTAAAACCTATACAATTCTAAAATATCAGATACTTTTAAGACGGCTGAAATAAACAAAATATATGTGCATGTATGGTAATGGTGAACGGAAAGGAAAAGAGAATAGAAAATGGAGAAAAATAATAATAAAATAGAAAAGAATGAAAAGAAAAAGTTATAATAATAACAATAATAATTGAACAATATGGAGTCATTGTGCAGATAACAGTTTTGATTGCAATTTTGCTTTAAATAAATTGCAGGACAGAGAAAGATCAATAACGTTCTGCTTATTAATACATGAAACTATATTATAACTAAAAGAGCGTTTAAAAATTTGCTTGCGATGATAAGGTGTGTTTAATATATGTTTTCTGCGAATGTTTAAATTATGAACGACAGTCCTGAATTTAATTTTTCTATATGAATATGGAGGGGCCTTAAATTGCAAAATCTTTTAACAGAAACAAGTTAGATGCAAGTATCTTCTATTGCACATATTGAGCCAAGATAATTCCTTTAGTTTGTGTGAAATTCTTTGTGTGCGTCTGATTCCAAATATAAATCTAAGACAAGAGTTTTGCAATTTTTGTAAACGTTTAGAATCGATATTATCCAAGCACGGACAATACACATTATCACAATAACTACATATGGATAGAATGATGGTATCACATAACATTTTTTTTATATTTCTGTTCAGATAGTGTGCGAATATATCATTTTCAACACAGAATACGCTTTCGCAAGAATACTAGTTACATGCTCTTTAAATCAAAGATTATAATCAATAACAAGACCTAAATTTTTTGCCAAATCTTTAAATTCTATATTATCATCAGTCTGTCCAATAAGTTAGCTCTAATATTATTACCACAGAAAAGCAAGGCAGCAGATTTTTTTGGTTTATTTTTAACAAATGATTTTTAGACGCAGATGCCAAGTTACATGAATCATTATTAATCTTAAAGTTAGCATGGACTACTTCAGAGGGATTAAAAGAATAGTAATATCCGCATACATATGATGTTTACAATAAACCAGTGATTTAATAATATTTAAAGTGTAGACAAAATACAGCAACGACCCTAATATACTTCCTTGTGCACACCAGACAGCATGACAAGAGGTTGTGAAAACTTATTATCGAGTGATACTCGCTGCTTCCTATCACAGAGAAATGAGGTTATTAGCGATGATGCGGGATTTGTAAAACTTATATAATGAAAAATTGAATTGAGTATATCATGATTAAGAGTGTCAAACGCCTTAATATTATCCAACAAAACCAGTACCATAGCTTCACTATTATCTCTTGACTTACAAATATCATCTGTCAAATCAGAAAGAGGAGTTGAACAGCTATATCCACGCCTAAAACCAGATTGTTTTTCCGG
>NW_019418007.1:0-2906 GCF_000390285.2 Anoplophora glabripennis
TATTTTGTGAACTCTGAATCCACCCCGACTCCACTGTAGCTTAGTCGAGGCCTAACCCTGTTTCGTAACAACGCAAAACTTACGTAACAACTTTTGGTCTAATCAATATTTTTTGATGTTCGAAGGCTAGTTTATATTTCATTTTGCAACCAAATCTAAAATATACAAAACTTTCCAGGTTGCAAATTTGAAATTTAAAAAAAAATGATAGATTTCAATGTGTTATTATGAAATCTACCATGAAAAAATCAGTGTTTATAAGGCCATACCTTGTAAACTATTCAACTTACCGATTCCAGATTTCGTGTGAATTATTAGACAGTGATAAGGAATGAGAGGATGCTATGCTAAAACGTTCTGGTAATAATAACGCAGTTTATAAATGTTTAATTCAAAAGTCATAAATAAAATTCTTCTGTTTATAACTTTTGNCATGATTTATTACGTATTAACTACTATTGGTATGTAGATACGTTGTAATTGTAAATAAAACTAATTTGTGTTTTAAAATAATTATTTCTTACTGTTTTAAAAAACTAACATTGGTAATAAAAAATAAATGAAAACATGTATGATTAATATGAAATAATTTTTTAAAATCGTTTTTACACTTTCTACAAACATTTAGGTATGTGTTACTGTTTTTTAGCAGTACATGTTCTATTTCTGAATCAATGACCTCAGACATTAAACTAGAACTATTGAACTATATTACTGTCACTACGTGCGACACGTATGTAAAGAAATACAGTATGTTTCCACTAGTTGTTCTTATGCAGCCACTTCAGCAGTGAATTTGTGGTAGATTTTATAAATTATTCCAAAATAAATAAAATAGTAAGAAAATTGAAACGTGAACATTTTTTTAACGGTTACAACTGAGCTGCTATATCTTCTCTTTAAGGAAAAGGTTTAAAAAGTGTTCACGTCAGAATTTGAAAAATAAACTATTGTTACGTTTTTACAAAGATCAAAAGTAACCTCGGTATAAATATGATCTTCATTACGCCCTGTATATTTAAATTATGATTAAATGCCACTGCTCATATGAAACTCGCGACAAGATGAATTTGGTCAAACAGTAATAAATAAATTTTCCAATTTATAGAAGCAGTCTTTTGTGTGTTTAGTTATTAAACAAAGAAACAAACATGGCATTGAAAATTACAGACCTATAGCAATTTTGTGTAATTTTTTAAAACTATTTGAAATTGTTGTTCACGAATATATTTCTTTTTACACACAAGGTTTAGTAATCCATGAGCGGCACAGGTTTATACCTGATAAACTGTCTCGTGTGTTACCCAGTTTATTACTGGATCTTTAGATAAAAAAAAGTCGGATAAATAATATCTCATTGCGTTGACTTTGTACAATACCATCGATGTAAGCCTCAGGCTGCGACACTTGGCCCACTATGTTTTATTAATTTCATTAATGATATCCCGAATAATTTTAAGTTGTCTTATTACTGTATGTTGATAATTTGAAAATCTACTCCAATACTAATTCTGTATCTGACTGTAAACATTTTCAGTACAGCTTTTTTGTATTTTTCTTTATTTGTTTAATTTTATTTTTATATATTATTTATTTATGTAGGTACTGAGAGATATTAATACATTGTATAATTAAATTTCCTTCTCGTTGGATGAATTAAATAAAATAAGTCTGCCATTTTTTCATTCTTTTTCACCCATATTCAATGTCTTTATTGCAAATAGCATTTTCATTCTTATTTTGCATCAGCTCTATTATATTTTCACTCTGTAATTATTGAATGCGAGCCTTGAAAGCCCATGGCGGTTAATAAATTAACGATTCTTGTTAGCATATTGCCTGAGTTGCTTTGCCTCCCCACAGAAACAAATAATGTTCTACTCTTAGCTTTTTCATGCATATCGATTATTAGACAGCCTGGGTATCAGGTGGCTGGCATATCTCCGGGCTATTTATTACAAATATCAAAGAATGCTTCGTTTTTGAGATAGGAAGTTATTCAGTAAATATGAAAGTTGGATATTATAAACAATCTTAATTAATGCAGAGAAAATAACTTAACAAATAAAGGTAAAAAAAATTGCTGTGTTAAATGTGATCCTAATTTAAAAAGCAGGAATATTTTTAAGTTTGCCAAATTAGATGCAGCTAAGATATTGATTTCGTTATTACTACACAATTACTATTAATTCTGAGTGTTTCAGGATTAATTGGCTAAGCTTAAAATTTGATTGTGGATATCAAAGAATGTCCGAGGACGCTTCGTTTTCAAGATACACGATGTTGAAGCTTTAAGAAAATATTTCAAGTTTTCTAAAACGTTGAATTTCTCTATTGATTGTACAAAAAATATCACATTCAATGATGGGTATAGAGGGAGTCGTTATCACTAAAACCCAAAAATTCAGCCATATTTTGGAAAGCTATGAAAACTCTGAATATGTCACTGGCGTCTCTAATAATACTGAACGGAATAGAAGGGATAATTTCTCATATCTCCGCTACGAGTTGACATATTGTTATGTTTTTCTTATTTGTGACTGAGTGAATTATTTTACTTTATTTTATTTTGCCCAGGCGCCAATAAGATCTGGTCTTATAAATTATTTCAGTTAGAGCTTGCTCTTTCTCAGGGTGTGTTTCACTAATTTTTTTTTTATATGTGTACGAAATGAAAAATACTATTTACCAAGAAATGAACAAAATATATTGCATATCTAATTTTGCAGACAATTGACAAATTGTATTCTTACTTATTATCCTAAATCTACTTTATCCTATACTAATTTAGAAGGTGAAATTTTGATATTTAGTCGACTTTGGTATTTTAAAACAGAATTTTTATAGCTATAAGTTTGATTGTTATATACGAATTCGTACGATGAAATTTTTAAATTGGCCAATTT
>NW_019418007.1:5042-8953 GCF_000390285.2 Anoplophora glabripennis
TGACAGGTGATTACCTCGCCTTAAATTGATTTATAAATTAATAAATAAAACACAAAAGCAATTTGTGCTTTGACTGCTGCTGTACTTTGTAAAAAGAGAATTTGAAACAAGTAATGCGATATTTCTTTCTTATATTGGAATTTAATTAGAAAATATACGCGACAGAAAGTGTGATACGAGACACAATATATTAAACGGAAATGAGTGAGTGACAAGCACAGACATCTATACAAACTTCAGATGAACTGTAAGAGATATTGTAGCTAAAGTCCGAGATAATAAATTTTAAAACTATAAAAGATTTGAATTAAATTATATATATTTACAAATAATATAAATTTTAAGAAAAATTATGGATTACAGCAAATATTTGACAAAGTTTGACGAAAATATATACATTTGAATAGAATAAAACAACATTTACGGCAAATAATTCCATTTAAAACTATCTGCTCAATTGATCCAAATACTTTTTTTTTCAGTGTGGAGGAACAACGAATTCTACCATTGTCCAAATATTGATATGTATTTAAAAAGATAACCGCCGACAAATTGAAAATTTTGTTTTTTAAAGAACCTTTTCAAATTTACAGACATTGCACAAATTTTGGGTGGTAGGTGAATATCTCGAAAATGGTTACTCATAGCGACACTTGCAAGATATCCTGTGAAGTTGTATTCCTAACTGCCGGCGCACACAGGGATTTTTTAAAGGTTTTTTTTTTCAAAATTCCATAAGACAGCCAGATTTCAGCCGATATTCATACATTTTTTTCTAAAATACTCGTAGACTTGTACTTTCATGCCTAAGTGCTATAAATTTGATTTGGGTCATATCGATTGAGTTTTGAGAGGTTAGGTTTTCAAATTTCATTTTTTTTGTAGTTTCATAAAATAAAACGTTGAATATAAAAAATTGAAATTTGGCAACCACGATATGATCCAAATCAAATTTATAGCACTTGGGCATGAACGTATACAAGTCTTTACGAGTATTTTAGAAAAAAATGTATGAAGATCTGCTGAAATCTGGCCATCTTCTGGAATTTTGAAAAAAAAAACATCAAAAGTCCCAGTGTGCGCCGTTGCTAGTTGTTTTTATATCAACTACATTGTGCGAAGTTAAAAAATAATATAGAAAATCAGATTGTTTTTGTATAATTTAGGGACTTGTTATTTTGATGTCACCATTTTTTTTTCATATCACTGTGGTAGAAGAGCAGAACTTTGAAAAAATATGTATTTCTACAAAAAAATTAACGTTTTACATGATTTATTAAATATTTACTAAAATGGTACGCAGATACGTTAATAATTATAAATAATTTTTAATCAATTGCTACACAGCGAAAAATAATGTAGTGAAAACACATTGTTTTTCTATGACATTTAAGTTACCTTATTTATTTGATGTCAATGTGAAAAATTGCTTTTAAATTTTTTTTAATTTTTACATGATTTATTACGTATTAACTACTATTGGTATGTAGATACGTTGTAATTGTAAATAAAACTAATTTGTGTTTTAAAATAATTATTTCTTACTGTTTTAAAAAACTAACATTGGTAATAAAAAATAAATGAAAACATGTATGATTAATATGAAATAATTTCTTAAAATCGTTTTTACACTTTCTACAAACATTTAGGTATGTGTTACTGTTTTTTAGCAGTACATGTTCTATTTCTGAATCAATGACCTCAGACATTAAACTAGAACTATTGAACTATATTACTGTCACTACGTGCGACACGTATGTAAAGAAATACAGTATGTTTCCACTAGTTGTTCTTATGCAGCCACTTCAGCAGTGAATTTGTGGTAGATTTTATAAATTATTCCAAAATAAATAAAATAGTAAGAAAATTGAAACGTGAAAATTTTTTTAACGGTTACAACTGAGCTGCTATATCTTCTCTTTAAGGAAAAGGTTTAAAAAGTGTTCACGTCAGAATTTGAAAAATAAACTACTGTTACGTTTTTACAAAGATCAAAAGTAACCTCGGTATAAATATGATCTTCATTACGCCCTGTATATTTAAATTATGATTAAATGCCACTGCTCATATGAAACTCGCGACAAGATGAATTTGGTCAAACAGTAATAATTAAATTTTCCAATTTATAGAAGCAGTCTTTTGTGTGTTTAGTTATTAAAGAAAGAAACAAACATGGCATTGAAAATTACAGACCTATAGCAATTTTGTGTAATTTTTTAAAACTATTTGAAATTGTTGTTCACGAATATATTTCTTTTTACACACAAGGTTTAGTAATCCATGAGCGGCACAGGTTTATACCTGATAAACTGTCTCGTGTGTTACCCAGTTTATTACTTGATCTTTAGATAAAAAAAAGTCGGATAAATAATATCTCATTGCGTTGACTTTGTACAATACCATCGATGTAAGCCTCAGGCTTCGACACTTGGCCCACTATGTTTTATTAATTTCATTAATGATATCCCGAATAATTTTAAGTTGTCTTATTACTGTATGTTGATAATTTGAAAATCTACTCCAATACTAATTCTGTATCTGACTGTAAACATTTTCAGTACAGCTTTTTTGTATTTTTCTTTATTTGTTTAATTTTATTTTTATATATTATTTATTTATGTAGGTACTGAGAGATATTAATACATTGTATAATTAAATTTCCTTCTCGTTGGATGAATTAAATAAAATAAGTCTGCCATTTTTTCATTCTTTTTCACCCATATTCAATGTCTTTATTGCAAATAGCATTTTCATTCTTATTTTGCATCAGCTCTATTATATTTTCACTCTGTAATTATTGAATGCGAGCCTTGAAAGCCCATGGCGGTTAATAAATTAACGATTCTTGTTAGCATATTGCCTGAGTTGCTTTGCCTCCCCACAGAAACAAATAATGTTCTACTCTTAGCTTTTTCATGCATATCGATTATTAGACAGCCTGGGTATCAGGTGGCTGGCATATCTCCGGGCTATTTATTACAAATATCAAAGAATGCTTCGTTTTTGAGATAGGAAGTTATTCAGTAAATATGAAAGTTGGATATTATAAACAATCTTAATTAATGCAGAGAAAATAACTTAACAAATAAAGGTAAAAAAAATTGCTGTGTTAAATGTGATCCTAATTTAAAAAGCAGGAATATTTTTAAGTTTGCCAAATTAGATGCAGCTAAGATATTGATTTCGTTATTACTACACAATTACTATTAATTCTGAGTGTTTCAGGATTAATTGGCTAAGCTTAAAATTTGATTGTGGATATCAAAGAATGTCCGAGGACGCTTCGTTTTCAAGATACACGATGTTGAAGCTTTAAGAAAATATTTCAAGTTTTCTAAAACGTTGAATTTCTCTATTGATTGTACAAAAAATATCACATTCAATGATGGGTATAGAGGGAGTCGTTATCACTAAAACCCAAAAATTCAGCCATATTTTGGAAAGCTATGAAAACTCTGAATATGTCACTGGCGTCTCTAATAATACTGAACGGAATAGAAGGGATAATTTCTCATATCTCCGCTACGAGTTGACATATTGTTATGTTTTTCTTATTTGTGACTGAGTGAATTATTTTACTTTATTTTATTTTGCCCAGGCGCCAATAAGATCTGGTCTTATAAATTATTTCAGTTAGAGCTTGCTCTTTCTCAGGGTGTGTTTCACTAATTTTTTTTTTATATGTGTACGAAATGAAAAATACTATTTACCAAGAAATGAACAAAATATATTGCATATCTAATTTTGCAGACAATTGACAAATTGTATTCTTACTTATTATCCTAAATCTACTTTATCCTATACTAATTTAGAAGGTGAAATTTTGATATTTAGTCGACTTTGGTATTTTAAAACAGAATTTTTATAGCTATAAGTTTGATTGTTATATACGAATTCGTACGATGAAATTT
>NW_019418007.1:10736-14684 GCF_000390285.2 Anoplophora glabripennis
GTCAAATTGTGCTTTCACTTACAATTAGTTTAAAATATTAAGCTGTGAAAATAATTCTTTACTTGAATCTTTGTTAATATGAAATATAGTAGTATTATTTGCACACATTAAACTTAATATTAATATATTAGCAATAATAAAATATTTACATAAAACCTCTCATGAACGTAAAAAATAATGATTTATGTAAATAGTAGGTAAATATGGAAAGCTCTATACAGGGTGATCCAGTCATGTCATTAATTTTAAGGGAAGATACCTAGGAAAAAATGAGCAGAATACGAACGTGATTAAAAAAAATGTAATGCATATACAGGATGTCCCACTGGGAACTGCGTCGAAAAATAGAAAATTGCAAAATCCCTAAAAATAGTAACGGCAACCCTAACAATCCTTATATCGCTTGAAAAGAAATTTCAATCTGCATACGACAGAGTAAAAAATACAGGGTGATCCATTTAAGTTAACAAAGTTATAGCTGTTATTAGTTATCAAAATTAACAGCAAAAATGAAACACCTAACATTAAATGTTTTAATTTTTAGTATACCATAATTTAGCGTTACCTAAGCCCTTTACAGGTACTAAAAATCTGCTCGATATCACGCTCCTGAAACGAGTTACTACCATCTCCGCGAACCCTTGCATCATTTTTTCTTTAAAAAGTAATATCTCAAAGTCTATAACTTCTAGGTATAGGGAATATGTAATAAAGTAACCCTCAAATTTCACGTAGAATCCGAATATGCGATTATATATAGGGTGTCCCATTTAAAATAACGAAGTTGGAGTCGACTTCTGGTATAACCGGAAGTGCTGACATTCTGATGTTCTAGACATTTTAGTTGTGTTCACCCTAGGGACATTGCCATGTTGCCAAATTTTCAAATTTTTCGGAGCAGTACTTTCCTAGATATCGATCGACGCAGCTCCTGGTGGGACACCCTGTATTAAAATAAATTAAAATATTTTCAAATCATTACTTAAACCCCTTTTTGGAGCGCTCCTGACCGCCGACCCACAAAGATTTTTCCATAATTAATCTTGACCAACTCTTGATATGCGTGCATTAATCCAGATTTTAATGACTTTTTAATCCGTGAATGAATAAGATATTTTTTGCTTTCACATATTAACAAATATTATTTAATTGCTAATCAAAATAAATGTATAAGGATAATAGGTAATTGTTTTCGAATAATGATTATACAATTTAGTATTTTTAATATTGTCAATGTATTCACTACGTTTTATAATTTAATATGAGTGTTGTGTTATCAATTCATTATTCAGTTTGTAGTACGTATACCTTATTGTGTGACATAGCTTATGCTACCTACCCATTTAAAATGACAGTACGGCTAAAATAAACACTCACTCATTCGCCCATAAAGTCTTAATAAAGTTGAGATCCATTGCACTTTAATTGTGAAAGCAATTGCAAAACTGGACGAGACGACGACTAGGAAATCAGCTGATTCGCTACAATGTTCGATCGCTATGTACTCCGCTGGCCTGCACTGCGCTTTTCCTATTATAAATTGGTGCGCAGAGTTAAGGGTTAATTTACTTATTTTTTAAAAGGTCTAGAAAAGTTTTATTTTCGATTTGCTGTCTTTATTAGGCCTTTACAAATACGCGATTAACATTAATGACATTATAACTGAGTCACCCTGTATATTCCAGACGTTGTTCGCACTGATACAGGTGTATTCATCGGTTTAGCAATCTCACCACTTCTTTCACGAGAGATTTCGGATAACGATATTACATTAGCCCTAAGCGTAGAAGTCCTTTGATTTAATAAAATTCAATTTACTTAACAGCTTCCAACGCTACCTGTACCACATACACCACATGGTGTTTTTCTGTTAAGATGTCTCTATCTAAATGTCTAAACAGAAACAATCTGTTTCTCAATATTTTAGTTTAGTTGATCGATTGCTTAAATACAGCAATCTTAAGAATAAGTTTTCGATATTTTTTTGTTAAAATAAGGAAGTACTATTATCTTCTATTGGGTATATCTATTTTTTCGGACGTATCTCAAACACTTAAAACGTTTTTAACATCGATACACAGTCGAGGGACACCTTGAGTATTTCATGCAAAGTATATGAACTTGTTACTTACTTGTGCCCATCCCTGCTCACCAGTTCTTTCCGCAGTCTAATTTTAAAGTCCGTGGAGTCCTGACGCGATCTCGCGGGATTACTGTCCTGGAATTTTAATAATTCATGTATAATGTAAATATTTTTAATACCGCAGCTTACATTCGCTTCTTCTTCCTTAATATCGGAGGCAATTTCCGCTATAACGCAGCTGTCTTCTTCCGGCAGGATGCCGCCGCCATTTTGAAAGTCCTGTTTGGGGGGCTGGAACTGAAAGTAAACGTTAATACATTTCGTGGTAATAGGGAAATAAAGATGGGAAAAATTGGATGCTACGGAATTATTTTCATAATTTCATACAGATGTTCCGTAAGGTGAGTTATCTCATTACCTACTTTGGTCCTGAGGACACGCATATTTTTAAATTTTTCGTATATGTATATTAGTGTATATTGTACAGGGTGTTTCATATTTCATGGCGAAGTGCTCACACTGTAATGGTTGGATGGCTAAGTGACTTTTGGGAATTAATAGGATATTTTTTATCTACGACTCATGTTATAATGTTACGAAATGGTCCTGGAAAGACGAAGCGTTACATATAAAAATTGATTATGCCATTCGATATGGGGCAAAAAGTTGCCATGAGAAAGTGTTCTTCTTTTTTCAATATCACCTCAAAAAAGGCTGAAATGAAACAAAAACGGATTTCCAAAATTTCGTTTTTTTCCGAGATCCCTGTAGTGAGAAGCGAATTTGTGACAGCCTGTATGTTACACCATTTCCTGAACATGAAAATAAAGAACTATTCCAAAAACTATCGAGTTTATCGCTATTCATATTATATCCTGCAGCTAACAACAATAAATAAAATTCAAAAATGAATTAAAACGAAACTTGTAAAGTAATATATTTGACGTAATTTTCAATTCTGATAAAAAGATTGACAAAATGACAAACACGAATGACAAACAAAAATTAAATTTAGTAAAAAATCTTTAGAATTTTCATTCTTATATGAACAACTAAATTTCGTACGAATGCTAATTTTTGCGGTTTTCATTTGCTCTAACAGGAATAACTTTAGTCATAAGTGAGAAATTTAAAAATATTATATATCTGTTTAACATTTACGTTAATATTAGCATTAACAAAAAGAACATCATTTTATTTTCTTGAATTACATTACATTGAATGATCCATTCATTTTATTTAATCATTAACTATATTTTACGGGAGCCTCAGGAAATTTTCTGGGTCTGAATCTTGAATATTGATTTATGAAATGTTGAAATATCTTCGCTTCTGTGCACTTCCAACATTGTTTTCATCATGGACTATTTCACCCACAACGATCACGTGGAAATTTTTTTATTAGCATACTGATGCCTGCGTGGCGTGTTCAGTAATTACTCTTATCTTTTCTTCCTCTTCAGGTATCAAAACTAACTACCTATCTCTCGCGACTAAATGAAACAATCCTTCCTGAGTCAAAACTTTTGACAGTACGAACTATTGTTTATCGTTTATTAGCTGCAATATTTATTGATCTCGCAGCAATAAAATTTATTGAAAAATATAAACAGAAAAATATACAAAACTTATTGTTTTGAATCAAAATTTTTAAATTGTAGTGGTAGTAATCTTCAATAATTTCATTCTCCGCCGCAGATATTGCCTGTCTTGTTTAGTTATTGATCTAATCCGGAATACGTAAGGAACTTCTGTGTGCCAATCATAATTAATAGTCTGACTGGGTTTATTGTATAAGCTAAACACAATTTATTGTTTACTATTATTCGCAATAAATCCTTCACGCGGGGTGCTGACATATAATT